>NW_025320630.1:0-9837 GCF_019176455.1 Solea senegalensis
GCCCACAGTTGGTAAATTGTATTGTATTGTTCAAAAAACAAACAAAAGAACATCAAATATATGTTACTGTGCATTTGTTGCCAAGCCAACAAATATGATTAGAAATTAATTTCTAAAAAAAAAAAACAAAACAAGAAATTAACAACAGTGCTTTAGTTTCGATAGCTTGCATTTTTAACCTGGCTTACACAACCTATTGCTGACTATGTGCATATTGTTTGAATCACTTGATTTATTAATGAGATTAACAGGAGGAAGAGATTCAATTCATCCATCAATCAATACATTTTCTATTGTTTTATACTCCATACGAGGTTCGCTGGGGGGTGCTGTACCACTCCCAGCTGGCACAGGGCGAAAGGCGGGGTACACCCTGGACAGTTCGCCCATGCCACATGTAGAGACAAACATTCACTCTCACACCAACATTCAATCGAGAGTGTCCACTTTACCTAATCCACATTTTGCATGTTTTTGGAATTTGGGAGGAAGCCTGAGAATCCGGAGAAAACCCATGCAAACACAGGGAGAACATACAAACTCAAGTGACAGGTGGCGCCCACTTGCTCAAACCTTAAGACAACAGTCCGCGCACACAATACTAGTGATGGTGGTCAATCCTTGGTGTGCTGAAATCTTCCTTGTCTTTATAACTTTTGGGCAGACAGCAGAGGGAAACACTTCTTCAGGGTAAACGTTCTTCTTTTTGAAGCTGAAAAAGCTGAAAAGTGAAGCCCTTCCACAGGTAGTGTGGCCGAGGGGTCCAAGGCGCTGGATTTAGGCTCCAGTCTCTGAGGAGGCGTGGGTTCAAATCCCACCACTGCCATATGACAATAATTGTTTGAAAGGCTTTCTCTCAGAGCCATAATTTGTGTCCTACCACACTTTGAAGGAGTTCTGTAAAACGTTGCGTGTGGCTGTGGCTTGCGAGTCGTGCCTCACGACGTAGCTTGTTAAAGTCTTGTCGTCGATTACCTAAAAGTTGAACACTTGTCATCCAGGGCACGGAGAGGTCCCTGTACACCGTTAGCTTAATCCGTTGTACCTGCACCAGTGTGACGCTTGCCAACAGACACCAGGCTGTCTTACTGTCTGAATCTCTCCTTTGGCTTAGCAATTTTGGGAGTTGCATGTGTAAACGTGGCTGGTGGTGCTGCACTGGGAGACATTGTTACCGCCAAGCAAAAAAAGACCACAGATTTGAACAATTGACATACTCTGCCACCAGTCTTGCTTGTGGCTTTCTTTTTTTATTGTACGAAGCGGACTTTCATGGCCAGTATGGGGGGTGAACCCATGACCTTGGCGTTATTAGCACCACGCTCTGACCATCTGAGCTAACCGGCCCCTTGTAGTGAGTGTTTGACAAGGTATTTGGCTATCTTCCAGTTGGGTTTCACAGACTAAACAGGCTCAAGTAGGCTGCTGCTGGTTGTGAATCTGCACGTATAACTTAATGTGTATACATGATCGACCTACTGACCTACTGAAGAAGAGTTTGCCCAACTCTTGTTCTCATTTGACACAGTCGTCATCAGCAGAGTGGCGCAGCGGAAGCGTGCTGGGCCCATAACCCAGATGTCGATGGATCGAAACCATCCTCTGCTAAGGCAAGGCTGTGTGTTGTCTGAGAGAATTGCTGACGCTCGTCAAGACAGACAAGTGACAGGTGGCGCCCACTTGCTCAAACCTTAAGACAACAGTCCGTGCACACAATACTAGTGATGGTGGTCAATCCTTGGTGTGCTGAAATCTTCCTTGTCTTTATAACTTTTGGGCAGACAGCAGAGGGAAACACTTCTTCAGGGTAAACGTTCTTCTTTTTGAAGCTGAAAAAGCTGAAAAGTGAAGCCCTTCCACAGGTAGTGTGGCCGAGGGGTCCAAGGCGCTGGATTTAGGCTCCAGTCTCTGAGGAGGCGTGGGTTCAAATCCCACCACTGCCATATGACAATAATTGTTTGAAAGGCTTTCTCTCAGAGCCATAATTTGTGTCCTACCACACTTTGAAGGAGTTCTGTAAAACGTTGCGTGTGGCTGTGGCTTGCGAGTCGTGCCTCACGACGTAGCTTGTTAAAGTCTTGTCGTCGATTACCTAAAAGTTGAACACTTGTCATCCAGGGCACGGAGAGGTCCCTGTACACCGTTAGCTTAATCCGTTGTACCTGCACCAGTGTGAAGCTTGCCAACAGACACCAGGCTGTCTTACTGTCTGAATCTCTCCTTTGGCTTAGCAATTTTGGGAGTTGCATGTGTAAACGTGGCTGGTGGTGCTGCACTGGGAGACATTGTTACCTACAAGCAAAAAAAGACCACCGATTTGAACAATTGACATACTCTGCCACCAGTCTTGCTTGTGGCTTTCTTTTTTTATTGTACGAAGCGGACTTTCATGGCCAGTATGGGGGTTGAACCCATGACCTTGGCGTTATTAGCACCACGCTCTGACCATCTGAGCTAACCGGCCCCTTGTAGTGAGTGTTTGACAAGGTATTTGGCTATCTTCCAGTTGGGTTTCACAGACTAAACAGGCTCAAGTAGGCTGCTGCTGGTGGTGAATCTGCACGTATAACTTAATGTGTATACATGATCGACCTACTGACCTACTGAAGAAGAGTTTGCCCAACTCTTGTTCTCATTTGACACAGTCGTCATCAGCAGAGTGGCGCAGCGGAAGCGTGCTGGGCCCATAACCCAGATGTCGATGGATCGAAACCATCCTCTGCTAAGGCAAGGCTGTGGGTTGTCTGAGAGAATTGCTGACGCTCGTCAAGACAGACAAGTGACAGGTGGCGCCCACTTGCTCAAACCTTAAGACAACAGTCCGTGCACACAATACTAGTGATGGTGGTCAATCCTTGGTGTGCTGAAATCTTCCTTGTCTTTATAACTTTTGGGCAGCCAGCAGAGGGAAACACTTCTTCAGGGTAAACGTTCTTCTTCCTGAAGCTGAAAAAGCTGAAAAGTGAAGCCCTTCCACAGGTAGTGTGGCCGAGGGGTCCAAGGCGCTGGATTTAGGCTCCAGTCTCTGAGGAGGCGTGGGTTCAAATCCCACCACTGCCATATGACAATAATTGTTTGAAAGGCTTTCTCTCAGAGCCATAATTTGTGTCCTACCACACTTTGAAGGAGTTCTGTAAAACGTTGCGTGTGGCTGTGGCTTGCGAGTCGTGCCTCACGACGTAGCTTGTTAAAGTCTTGTCGTCGATTACCTAAAAGTTGAACACTTGTCATCCAGGGCACGGAGAGGTCCCTGTACACCGTTAGCTTAATCCGTTGTACCTGCCCCAGTGTGAAGCTTGCCAACAGACACCAGGCTGTCTTACTGTCTGAATCTCTCCTTTGGCTTAGCAATTTTGGGAGTTGCATGTGTAAACGTGGCTGGTGGTGCTGCACTGGGAGACATTGTTACCGCCAAGCAAAAAAAGACCACAGATTTGAACAATTGACATACTCTGCCACCAGTCTTGCTTGTGGCTTTCTTTTTTTATTGTACGAAGCGGACTTTCATGGCCAGTATGGGGGTTGAACCCATGACCTTGGCGTTATTAGCACCACGCTCTGACCATCTGAGCTAACCGGCCCCTTGTAGTGAGTGTTTGACAAGGTATTTGGCTATCTTCCAGTTGGGTTTCACAGACTAAACAGGCTCAAGTAGGATGCTGCTGGTGGTGAATCTGCACGTATAACTTAATGTGTATACATGATCGACCTACTGACCTACTGAAGAAGAGTTTGCCCAACTCTTGTTCTCATTTGACACAGTCGTCATCAGCAGAGTGGCGCAGCGGAAGCGTGCTGGGCCCATAACAGATGTCGATGGATCGAAACCATCCTCTGCTAAGAGCAAGGCTGTGGTGTTGTCTGAGAAGAATTGCGCTGGCGGCTTCGTCAAGACAGACAAATGACAGGTGAAAGCCCACTTGCTCAAACGCCAAGACAACAGTAGTCCGTGCACACAATATTACTAGTGATGGTGGTCAATCGCTTGGTGTGCCGAAATCTTCCCCTTGTCTTTATAGCACTTTTGGGCGGGCAACGAGGAAAAACACTTCTTCAGGGTAAAAAGCGTTCTTCTTCCTGAAGCTGAAAAGCTCCAGAAAGTGACCCTTCCACAGGTGAATTATTGGCCGGGGTCCAAGCTGGTTGGAGCTCAGTCTCTGAGGAGGCGTGGGTTCAAATCCCACCACTGCCTTATGACAATAATTGTTTGAAAGGCTTTCTCTCAGAGCCATAATTTGTGTCCTACCACACTTTGAAGGAGTTCTGTAAAACGTTGCGTGTGGCTGTGGCTTGCGAGTCGTGCCTCACGACGTAGCTTGTTAAAGTCTTGTCATCGATTACCTAAAAGTTGAACACTTGTCATCCAGGGCACGGAGAGGTCCCTGTACACCGTTAATCAGAACGGCCTGCACCAGTGTGTGAAGCTTGCCAGCAGACACAGGCTGTCTTACTGTCTGAACTCTCCTTTGGCTTGTAATTTTGGGATTGCATGTGTAAAGCGTGGCTGGTACTGCTGCACTGGGAGACATTGTTACCTCAAGCAAGACCACCGATTTGAACAATTGACATACTCTACCACCAGTCTTGCTTGTGGCTTTTCTTTGTGTATGCTGAAGAAGGCGGACTTTCATGGCCAGTATGGGGTTGAACCCCGCTGACCTTGGCGTTAATGCTTTCCGCAGCTCGGCCATCTGAGCTAACCCGGCCCCTTGTAGTGAAGGTGTTTGACAAAGGTATTTGGCTATCTTCAGTTGGGTTTCACAGACTAAACAGGCTCAAGTAGGCTGCTGCTGGTGGTGAATCTGCACGTATAACTTAATGGGTATACATGATCGACCTACTGACCTACTGAAGAAGAGTTTGCCCAACTCTTGTTCTCATTTGACACAGTCGTCATCAGCAGAGTGGCGCAGCGGAAGCGTGCTGGGCCCATAACCCAGATGTCGATTGATCGAAACCATCCTCTGCTAAGGCAAGGCTGTGTGTTGTCTGAGAGAATTGCTGACGCTCGTCAAGACAGACAAGTGACAGGTGGCGCCCACTTGCTCAAACCTTAAGACAACAGTCCGTGCACACAATACTAGTGATGGTGGTCAATACTTGGTGTGCTGAAATCTTCCTTGTCTTTATAACTTTTGGGCAGACAGCAGAGGGAAACACTTCTTCAGGGTAAACGTTCTTCTTCCTGAAGCTGAAAAAGCTGAAAAGTGAAGCCCTTCCACAGGTAGTGTGGCCGAGGGGTCCACGGCGCTGGATTTAGGCTCCAGTCTCTGAGGAGGCGTGGGTTCAATCCACCACTGCCATATGACAACCAAAGGTATTTTGAAGAGCTTTCTCTCCAGAGCCATAATTTGTGTCCTACCACACTTTGGGAAGGGAGTTCTGTAAGCGTTAGGCTGTGGCTTGCGAGTAGGTACTTGCCTCCGCGGCGTAGCTTATTGTTAAAGTCTTGTGGTGGAGTGCCTAAAAGTTGAACACACTTGTCATCCAGTTGCATAGCGTGGCTGAGTGGTGCTGCACTAAGGAACATTATTTCAAGCAAAAAGACCACCGATTTGAACAATTGACATACTCTGCCACCAGTCTTGCTTGTGGCTTTCTTTTTTTATTGTACGAAGCGGACTTTCATGGCCAGTATGGGGGTTGAACCCATGACCTTGGCGTTATTAGCACCACGCTCTGACCATCTGAGCTAACCGGCCCCTTGTAGTGAGTGTTTGACAAGGTATTTGGCTATCTTCCAGTTGGGTGTCACAGACTAAACAGGCTCAAGTAGGCTGCTGCTGGTGGTGAATCTGCACGTATAACTTAATGTGTATACATGATCGACCTACTGACCTACTGAAGAAGAGTTTGCCCAACTCTTGTTCTCATTTGACACAGTCGTCATCAGCAGAGTGGCGCCGCGGAAGCGTGCTGGGCCCATAACCCAGATGTCGATGGATCGAAACCATCCTCTGCTAAGGCAAGGCTGTGTGTTGTCTGAGATAATTGCTGACGCTCGTCAAGTCAAGACAGACAAGTGACAGGTGGCGCCCACTTGCTCAAACCTTAAGACAACAGTCCGTGCACACAATACTAGTGATGGGGGTCAATCCTTGGTGTGCTGAAATCTTCCTTGTCTTTATAACTTTTGGGCAGACAGCAGAGGGAAACACTTCTTCAGGGTAAACGTTCTTCTTCCTGAAGCTGAAAAAGCTGAAAAGTGAAGCCCTTCCACAGGTAGTGTGGCCGAGGGGTCAAAGGCGCTGGATTTAGGCTCCAGTCTCTGAGGAGGCGTGGGTTCAAATCCCACCACTGCCATATGACAATAATTGTTTGAAAGGCTTTCTCTCAGAGCCATAATTTGTGTCCTACCACACTTTGAAGGGGTTCTGTAAAACGTTGCGTGTGGCTGTGGCTTGCGAGTCGTGCCTCACGACATAGCTTGTTAAAGTCTTGTCATCGATTACCTAAAAGTTGAACACTTGTCATCCAAGGCACGGAGAGGTCCCTGTACACCGTTAGCTTAATCCGTTGTACCTGCACCAGTGTGAAGCTTGCCAACAGACACCAGGCTGTCTTACTGTCTGAATCTCTCTCCCTTTGGCTTAACAATTTTGGGAGTGCATGTGTAAGTGGCTGAGTGAATTGTTGCTGCACTGGAGACATTGTTACCTCAAGCAAAAGACCACCGATTTGAACAATTGACCTCTGCCACCAGTCTTGCCCTTGGCTTTCTTTATTATCTGGCCGGACTTTCATAGCCATGGGAGTTGAACCCATGACCTTGGCGTTATTAGCACCGCGGCTCTGACCATCTGGGCTAACCTGACCCCTTGTAGTGAGTGTTTGACAAAAGGTATTTGGCTATCTTCCAGTTGGGTTTCTGAACTAGAACAGGCTCAAGTAGGCTGCTGCTGATTGGTCAGTCTGCGTATAACTTAATGTGTATACATGATCGACCTACTGACCTACTGAAGAAGAGTTTGCCCAACTCTTGTTCTCATTTGACACAGGCGTCATCAGCAGAGTGGCGCAGCGGAAGCGTGCTGGGCCCATAACCCAGATGTCGATGGATCGAAACCATCCTCTGCTAAGGCAAGGCTGTGTGTTGTCTGAGAGAATTGCTGACGCTCGGCAAGACAGACAAGTGACAGGTGGCGCCCACTTGCTCAAACCTTAAGACAACAGTCCGTGCACACAATACTAGTGATGGTGGTCAATCCTTGGTGTGCTGAAATCTTCCTTGTCTTTATAACTTTTGGGCAGACAGCAGAGGGAAACACTTCTTCAGGGTAAACGTTCTTCTTCCTGAAGCTGAAAAAGCTGAAAAGTGAAGCCCTTCCACAGGTAGTGTGGCCGAGGGGTCCAAGGCGCTGGATTTAGGCTCCAGTCTCTGAGGAGGCGTGGGTTCAAATCCCACCACTGCCATATGACAATAATTGTTTGAAAGGCTTTCTCTCAGAGCCATAATTTGTGTCCTACCACACTTTGAAGGAGTTCTGTAAAACGTTGCGTGTGGCTGTGGCTTGCGAGTCGTGCCTCACGACATAGCTTGTTAAAGTCTTGTCATCGATTACCTAAAAGTTGAACACTTGTCATCCAAGGCACGGAGAGGTCCCTGTACACCGTTAGCTTAATCCGTTGTACCTGCACCAGTGTGAAGCTTGCCAACAGACACCAGGCTGTCTTACTGTCTGAATCTCTCCTTTGGCTTAGCAATTTTGGGAGTTGCATGTGTAAACGTGGCTGGTGGTGCTGCACTGGGAGACATTGTTACCGCCAAGCAAAAAAAGACCACAGATTTGAACAATTGACATACTCTGCCACCAGTCTTGCTTGTGGCTTTCTTTTTTTATTGTACGAAGCGGACTTTCATGGCCAGTATGGGGGTTGAACCCATGACCTTGGCGTTATTAGCACCACGCGCTGACCATCTGAGCTAACCGGCCCCTTGTAGTGAGTGTTTGACAAGGTATTTGGCTATCTTTCAGTTGGGTTTCACAGACTAAACAGGCTCAAGTAGGCTGCTGCTGGTGGTGAATCTGCACGTATAACTTAATGTGTATACATGATCGACCTACTGACCTACTGAAGAAGAGTTTGCCAAACTCTTGTTCTCATTTGACACAGTCGTCATCAGCAGAGTGGCGCAGCGGAAGCGTGCTGGGCCCATAACCCAGATGTCGATGGATCGAAACCATCCTCTGCTAAGGCAAGGCTGTGTGTTGTCTGAGAGAATTGCTGACGCTCGTCAAGACAGACAAGTGACAGGTGGCGCCCACTTGCTCAAACCTTAAGACACCAGTCCGTGCACACAATACTAGTGATGGTGGTCAATCCTTGGTGTGCTGAAATCTTCCTTGTCTTTATAACTTTTGGGCAGACAGCAGAGGGAAACACTTCTTCAGGGTAAACGTTCTTCTTCCTGAAGCTGAAAAAGCTGAAAAGTGAAGCCCTTCCACAGGTAGTGTGGCCGAGGGGTCCAAGGCGCTGGATTTAGGCTCCAGTCTCTGAGGAGGCGTGGGTTCAAATCCCACCACTGCCATATGACAATAATTGTTTGAAAGGCTTTCTCTCAGAGCCATAATTTGTGTCCTACCACACTTTGAAGGAGTTCTGTAAAACGTTGCGTGTGGCTGTGGCTTGCGAGTCGTGCCTCACGACGTAGCTTGTTAAAGTCTTGTCGTCGATTACCTAAAAGTTGAACACTTGTCATCCAGGGCACGGAGAGGTCCCTGTACACCGTTAGCTTAATCCGTTGTACCTGCACCAGGGTGAAGCTTGCCAACAGACACCAGGCTGTCTTACTGTCTGAATCTCTCCTTTGGCTTAGCAATTTTGGGAGTTGCATGGGTAAACGTGGCTGGTGGTGCTGCACTGGGAGACATTGTTACCTCCAAGCAAAAAAAGACCACCGATTTGAACAATTGACATACTCTGCCACCAGTCTTGCTTGTGGCTTTCTTTTTTTATTGTACGCAGCGGACTTTCATGGCCAGTATGGGGGTTGAACCCATGACCTTGGCGTTATTAGCACCACGCTCTGACCATCTGAGCTAACCGGCCCCTTGTAGTGAGTGTTTGACAAGGTATTTGGCTATCTTCCAGTGGGGTTTCACAGACTAAACAGGCTCAAGTAGGCTGCTGCTGGTGGTGAATCTGCACGTATAACTTAATGTGTATACATGATCGACCTACTGACCTACTGAAGAAGAGTTTGCCCAACTCTTGTTCTCATTTGACACAGTCGTCATCAGCAGAGTGGCGCAGCGGAAGCGTGCTGGGCCCATAACCCAGATGTCGATGGATCGAAACCATCCTCTGCTAAGGCAAGGCTGTGTGTTGTCTGAGAGAATTGCTGACGCTGGTGAAGATAGAGAGGAGACAGGTGGCACCCATGTTAGTATTTAAGTTAGTGAACTTCATCGTCGCAAACTATCTGTTTTCAGTAAGTTACTTTCAGTTACTTCTGAGACAACGACATAACACCAGTGATGAAAAGAAAGCACCCTGAACCTATTATTAACCACCTATCAAAAACATCATGTCACATTAGTGTTTTTTCAAAGTCACATACAGGGATTAAAAAAAAAATTTTTCATGCTGGACACTATCTTTTAATCAAATGTGTGATTCAGGACGTTATGTGGCAACATTGTTATTACCAAGTTCAATTCTGTCATTTTAAAATGCAAATCATACACACATCAAAACTTGTGTTCCTTCAGATAGTCGTATTATAAGCTGTAACAGGAGCTTGTGAGCATATGCTATAAATATGAATAACAAACCAACCTGTGTGCTTGAATAAGGCGTAAATGACACAGCTTTGGGTAGGAAGTATTAACTGTG
>NW_025320631.1:0-40183 GCF_019176455.1 Solea senegalensis
GAAAAATAGGAATTTACACCCACTTTGGCGCCCCCTATCTCGTACACCATGAGACATTTTAAAAACCTTTTGATAACTTAAGCTCCTCAACTGGTTCACAGTGACCTCACCGAGTTTAAAGGTGATCGCACAAGAACTCTAGGATTAATTCCTTCAAATACCAGAGGTCATATTGTCTCCGTCACCAGGGGGTGCTGTTTTTGAAAGTGAATATTTTCATATAGACGTATTCAGGGCTGGACTATCATCAATCCTAGCAAGTTTGGTTCAGATTGGACTAGGATTCGCAAAGTTGTAGCAGTTTGTTTTTTTGTCGCAAAAATCCGACTTTGCATCATTACCATGGCAACATCATGTAACTCTACGCCATCATATTGAGCATGCATCATCTACCTTGTGTTTTGGGTGATTTTTACCAATTTTGAGTTTGATACGATAATCTCTGTAAAAGTTATTCCCGAAATTGTAAAAGTAACTTTTTTTTTTTTTTTTCTGCCACCACCAGGAGGCGATGTTTACAAACTTGACAGTTTTTGCATAGGCCTCTTCAGCAAGGGCCCATCATCAATCGCCACAAGTTTGGTTAAGATCGGACCTTCTATCGAAAAGTTATAAGAGTTTTGTTGCGTGTGGCGAAAATCTTAAATTTTCACCAACTTTGACGCCCCCTTTCTCGTACGCCATGATACTTATTAAAAAGTTTTCAGGAACTTTAGATCCTCAACTTGTCCACAGTGACCTCACCAAGTTTGAACGTGATTCCATGTAAGCTCTGGGACAAGTTCGTTCAAATACCGATGGTGCGAAATGGCCAAAATCGCCTCTGTTTTGGCGTGCAATCCAAGATGGCGTCCTTCCTGTAGGATTCACAGGGAAGTTGTCATCGACTTTTTTGACCGTCCCCACCTCATGAACATGTGTGCCAAGTTTCGTTCATGTACGTTAAACCAGAGAGCAGATGACCTAATAGAAGTTTTTTGCGTCAGTTTTTAGCCCCGCCCTCTTCCATTTTTTGACGCACATTCCTTGAAACATTGATATACGTAATTTTACACCAGGTCTGATGGGGTTGCAAAATTTGGTGAGTTTTGGGGCATGGGAAAGGCCTCAAAAACGCGATTCATTTGGAGGAATAATAATAAGAACTAGTACCGCAAGCGGTAATCAACGGGTTCGAGCTTGACGGCTCGCGGGTCTCCCTGCGCCCACCTCGCCGTGCGAGTCCTCTACCTCATCTTCCGTTCATTCATTGCTTGCGGTAGTAGTTATTTTCAGCTTGGACTATTTTCAGCGTCCATGTGTTAAGTTAGAGGGCACTTCCTGTTTAAAATGGCAGACTTCCTCTTTTTCCTATTTAATTTAATTTAATTTAATTTAATTTAATTTAATTTAATTTAATTTAATTTTATGATTAAGTGCAATATAGGCTATGGTATTGGTATTGGTATTGGTTCAATATGTGCAGTAATTGCAAGTTTTAATAAAAATTTAACCCTCCACTTGTTTTTTTTATTTTGGCCCCCCGTGTATTTGACTTTGGCATTACTGCTTTACAGACATGTTCCGGGCGGGTTTGAGGTCTCACATATCAAGTTTCAAGTGAATACAGCAATCCCAATTAGAGCAGCATGAGAAACTGTAAATGTTAGATTTGATAGATTTGTAGGCAAATGCCTCCATCATGTGGCGAACAAAGGTTACTGCACTGACGAACCACTCAGTAGAGTAGATCCTGTGCAGTGTTCTTATGTCAACACCGTTGAACGATTTGTTATCATATTCAGCAAGCATCATCTACCATGTGTTTTACATGTTTTCATTCATTTTGAGTATGATACAATGAAATTTGTTAAAGTTATAAGGGAAATTGTGAACTTGTATTTTATGTTACCACCAGAAGGCGCTGTTTTCAAAATGTACAGTTTTTGCACAAGCATCTTCAGCAAGATCCCATCATCGATCGTCACGAGTTTGGTTAAGATCTGACCTTCCATCGCAAAGTTATAAGAGTTTGTTGTTGTAGCGAAATACTAGACGTCATATTGTCTGCCGTCAACAGAAGGCACTGTTTTTGAAAGTGAATATTTTCATACAGGCATCTTCAGGGATTGACTATCATCAATCCTAGCAAGTTTGGTTCAGATTGGAATAGCATTCGCAAAGTGGTAGCAGTTTGTTTTTTGTCGCAAATATCTGACTTTGCAGTGTTGTCATTGCAACACTGTTGAACAATTTGTTATCATATTAGGCACGCATCATCTACCATGTGTTTTGAATGTTTTCCCAAATTTTGAGTTTGATACAAGGAAATTTGTTAAAGTTATAAGGGAAATTGTGAACTTGTACTTTCTGTTACCACCAGGTGGCGCTGTTTCCAAAATTTACAGTTTTTGCATAGGCATCTTTAGCAAAAGCCCATCATCTATCATCACAAGTTTGGTTAAGATCTGACCTTCAATCGCAAAGTTATAAGAGTTTGTTGTGTGTTGCGAAATACCAGACTTCATAGCGTTTGCCACCACCAGGAGGCGATGTTTTCAAAATTTACAGTTTTTGCATAGACATCTTTAGCAAGGGCCCATCATCGATTGTCACTTGTTTGGTTAATATCTGACCTTCCATGGCAAAGTTATGAGAGATTGTTGTGTGTTGCGAGGAATCGTGATTTTCGCCAACTTTGCCGCCCTTCTTCTTGTTCGCCGTGATACTTGATGAAAAGATTTTGATACCTTTGGATCCTCAACTTGTTCACAGTGACCTCAGCAAGTTTGAAGGTGATCCCATGAAAGCTCTATGACAAGTGCGTTCACATACCATTGGTGTGAAATGGCCAAAATCTGCAAAAAATGTACTTTCAATCCAAGATGGCGGCTTTCCTGTTCGTTTTAGAGCTTCGGCTACGCTGACTTTTTTGACCGTCTGGACCTAAGGAACGCGTGAGTACCAAGTTCCGTGCATGTACATTCAACGTGCTCCTCAGGAGGACAAGTTTTACGGGTTGTAAGAGTTTCACCTTTTGTTGTGAAAAATATGAATGAACACCAACTTTGGCGCCCCCTATCTCGTACACCGAGCGATATTTTTAAAAGCTTTCAGGAACTTATGCTCGGCAACTTGTTCACAGTGACCTCACCAACTTTCAAGGTGATCGCATAAAAATTCTAGGATTAGTTCATTCAAATATCAGGTGTCATAGTGTCTGCTGTCACCAGGGGGCACTGGTTTTGAAAGTGAATATTTTCATATAGGCGTCTTCAGGGCCAGATTATCATCAATCAGAGCAAGTTTGGTTCAGATCGGACTCGGATTCGTAAAGTTGTAGCAGTTTGTTTTTGTCACAAATATCTGACTTTTCAGTGTTGCTGTGGCAACAGCGTTGAACGATTTGTTATCATATAAAGCTAGCATCATCGACCATGTGTTTTGAATGTTTTCCCAATTTTTGAGTTTGATACGATTAACTCTGTAAAAGTTATTACCGAAATGTTTATTTTTTGGATTTTCTGTTACCACAAGGAGGCACTGTGCTCAAAATTTACGTTTTTTTCACAGACTTCTTCAGCAATGGTCCATCATCAACCCTAGATAATTTGGTTGGGATGTGACCTTCTATCGCAAAGTTATAAGAGTTTTGTTGCCTGTGGCGAAACATTAAAATGTTCACCAACTTTGCCCGCCCCTTACTCTTACGCCATAATACCTATTGAAAAGATTTTGATACCTTTGGATCCTCAACTTGTCCAAAGTGACCTCACCAAGTTTGAAGGTGATCCCATGAAAGTTCTAGGACAAATCTGTTCAAATATCATTGGTGCGAAATGGCTAAAATCAGCAAAGCATTTACTTTCAATCCAAGATGGCGGCTTTCCTGTTCGTTTTAGAGCATAGGCTACGCTGACTTTTTTGACCGGCCCGACCTAAGGAACACGTGTACCAAGTTTTGTGCATGTACATTAAACGTGCTCCTCAGGACCACAATTTTTAGGGGGTGGAGCAGTTTTTTGGCCCGTCCACTATCACCAGGGGGCGCTGATTTTGACATGAAATATTTTCACATAGGTTTGTTCAGGGCCAGACTATCAACAATCCTAGCAAGTTTGGTTCAGATTGGACCAGGATTGGCAAAGTTGTAACAGTTTTTTTTTTTTAGTATTTTCTACCACCACCAGGAGGCGCTGTTTTCAAAATGTATTGTTTTCGGCAATATAGTGGCCTTCAGCAACTACCCATTATCAAACATAGGAAGTTTGGTTGGGATTGGATCTTCCATCGCAAAGTTATAAGAGTTTCGCTTTTTGTTGTGAAAAATAGGAATTTACACCCACTTTGGCGCCCCCTATCTCGTACACCATGAGACATTTTAAAAAACTTTTGATAACTTAAGTTCCTCAACTGGTTCACAGTGACCTGACCGAGTTTAAAGGTGATCGCACAAGAACTCTCGGATTTATTCATTCAAATACCAGAGGTCATATTGTCTCCGTCACCAGGGGGTGCTGTTTTTGAAAGTGAATATTATCATATAGACGTCTTCAGGGCCGGACTATCATCAATCCTAGCAAGTTTGGTTCAGATTGGACTAGGATTCGCGAAGTTGTAGCAGTTTGTTTTTTTGTCGCAAAAATCCGACTTTGCATCATTACCATGGCAACATCATGTAACTCTACGCCATCATATTGAGCACGCATAGTCTACCTTGTGTTTAGGGTGATTTTTACCAATTTTGAGTTTGATACGATAATCTCTGTAAAAGTTATTCCCGAAATTGTAAAAGTAACTTTTTTTTTTAGATTTTCTGCCACCACCAGGAGGCGATGTTTACAAACTTGACAGTTTTTGCATAGCCATCTTCAGCAAGGGCCCATCATCGATCGCCACAAGTTTGGTTACGATCGGACCTTCCATCACAAAGTTATAAGAGTTTCGTTGCGTGTAGCGAGAAATTACAAATTTTCGCCAACTTTGCCGGCCCTTTTCTCGTACACCATGCGACATTTCAACTAACCATAAGCATCGTTAGATCCCCAACTTGTCCACAGTGACCTCACCAAGTTTGAACAGGATCCCATGTAAGCTCTAGGACAAGTTCGTTCACATACCATTGCTGCAAAATGGCCAAAATAGGCCAAAAATGGCTGTTCAACCCAAGATGGCGGCCTTCCTGTAGGACTTACAGCGGCGCTAGCACGGACTTTTTGGACCGTCCTGACATGCTTAACACGTGTACCAATTTTCGTGCATGTACGTGAAACACGAGAAAAATCGGCCTGATGAAAGCTGTTTTTCATTTTCGTAAGCCCCGCCCACTTTCAATTTTGAACGCAGTGTCCCCGAACTACTATCAGACGTAAATTTACACCAGGTTTGATGCCCTCGCAAAAATTGGTGAGTTTTCGTGTATGGGAAAGGCCTCAAAAAGGCGATTCATTTAGAGGAATAATAATAATAATAATAAGAATAATCTTCACAGTTTCAATAGGGTTCTTGCAACCAAGTTGCTCGAACCCTAACTAGTACCGCAAGCGGTAATCAACGGGTTCGAGCTTGACGGCTCGCGGGTCTCCCTGCGGCCACCTCGCCGTGCGAGTCGTCTAGCTCATCTTCCGTTCATTCACCGCTTGCGGCAGTAGTAATTTTCAGCTTGGACTATTTTCAGCGTCCATGTGCTAAGTTAGATGGCACTTCCTGTTTAAAATGGCCGACTTCCTCTTTGGTGAAAGGTGTGTCCGTAAACGTGTTCAGGGACGTTCCTTTGACTCACATATCAAGTTTTGTGAAGATTGGAAAATGTTAGACTTGACTTCCTGTTTCGGGAGTTCTACTTCCTGTAGGGAGGTTATCCTTTACAGCACATATGTCAGAATCAAGGCCCGTGAATGAGTTATGTCTGGCCCGCGGGATGATTTTTAATTACTATTAAAACCGGCTTGCACTATTATGTGCCCTCAGCACCATAATACTACAAATCCCAAGATGCACTGCGAGTGCGATCCCGTGTCATCCTTCATGAACAGCATCACAGTCACAGAGGACTAAACATTGCTGTCATTTTTCATCTCCCTCTCCCCCAAATAGACAAATAGAAAAGTAGACGGTGAAAACAGGGTTTTCAAGACAGGTGGGAGACAGAATAATGTTCACCGAAGTAAAAGGAAAGCCTGTGTGTCTTGTGTGTGGAGACAGTGTGTTGTTTTGAAAGAATATAACTCAAGAAGGCACTATGAAACATGCAACTGTTTTGCACTTTTCAAGTTTGCACTAACTTCTAATTTTATTATAAAAGATAGACATTGGTGAGGATCAGAGCAGCACACTGATTTGTTTTGTAACATGCTGTTTCATTTTTGCATTTATCTTGCCATTGAGCTTTGAAGGAAAATAACATTTTGCTGTTTACCTGTTAAAAAGAAGAAGGGAAAAACGTTTTCAATTTGTTACTGAAAGAGCCTTGAGAAAATATTGCAACTGATTTTATTTATATTTAATTTAATTTAATTTAATTTAATTTAATTTAATTTAATTTAATTTAATTTAATTTAATTTAATGATTGAGTGCAATATAGGCTGTGGTATTGGTATTGGTATTGGTTCAATATGTGCAGTAATTGCAAGTTTTAATAAATATTTAACCCTCCACCTGTACCATTTTTTTTATTTTGGCCCCCGGGTATTTGACTTTGGCATTACTGCTTTACAGACATGTTCCGGACGGGTCTGAGGTCTCACGTATCAAGTTTCAAGTGGATACAACAATCCCAATTAGAGCAGCATGAGAAACTGTAAATGTTAGATTTGATAGATTTGTAGGCAAATGCCTCCATCATGTGGTGAACAATGGTTACTGCATGAACAAACCACTCAGTTGAGGGAATCCTTTGCATTTTTGCCAGGCAACACCATTGAACGATTTGTTATCATATTCAGCAAGCATCATCTACCATGTGTTTTACATGTTTTCATTCATTTTAAGTATGATACAATGAAATTTGTTAAAGTTATAAGGGAAATTGTGAAATTGTATTTTCTGTTACCACCAGAAGGCGCTGTTTTCAAAATGTACAGTTTTTGCATAAGCATCTTCAGCAAGATCCCATTATCGATCGTCACAAGTTTGGTTAAGATCTGACCTTCCATCGCAAAGTTATAAGAGTTTGTTGTTGTAGCGAAATACCAGCCGTCATATTGTCTGCCGTCAACAGGGGGCACTGTTTTTGAAAGTGAATATTTTCATATAGGCATCTTCAGGAATTAAATATCATCAATCCTAGCAAGTTTGATTCAGATTGGAATAGTATTCGCAAAGTGGTAGCTGTTTGTTTTTTGTCGCAAATATCTGACTTTGCAGTGTTGTCATGGCAACACTGTTGAACAATTTGTTATCATATTAGGCACGCATCATCTACCATGTGTTTTGAATGTTTTCCCAAATTTTGAGTTTGATACAAGGAAATTTGTTAAAGTTATAAGGGAAATTGTGAACTTGTACTTTCTGTTACCACCAGGTGGCGCTGTTTCCAAAATTTACAGTTTTTGCATAGGCATCTTCAGCAAAAGCCCATCATTGATCATCACAAGTTTGGTTAAGATCTGACCTTCAATCGCAAAGTTATAAGAGTTTGTTGTGTGTTGCGAAATACCAGACTTCCTAGTGTTTGCCACCACCAGGAGGCGATGTTTTCAAAATTTACAGTTTTTGCATTGACATCTTTAGCAAGGGCCCATCATCGATTGTCACTTGTTTGGTTAATATCTGACCTTCCATGGCAAAGTTATAAGAGATTGTTGTGTGTTGCGAGGAATCGTGATTTTCGCCAACTTTCCTGACCTTCTTCTTGTTAGCCGTGATACTTAATGAAAAGATTTTGATACCTTTGGATCCTCAACTTGTCCACAGTGACCTCACAAAGTTTGAAGGTGATCCCATTAAAGCTCTTTGACAAGTGCGTTCACATACCATTGGTGCGAAATGGCCAAAATCTGCAAAAATGTACTTTCCATCCAAGATGGCGGCTTTCCCGTTCGTTTTAGAGCATAGGCTGCTTTGAATTTTTTGACCGTCCTGACCTAAGGAACGCGTGAGTACCAAGTTTAGTGAATGTACATTAAACGTGCTCCTCAGGAGGACAAGTTTTACGGGTTGTAAGAGTTTCGCCTTTTGTTGTGAAAAATATGAATGAACGCCAACTTTGGCGCCCCCTATCTCAAAAACCATGTGACATTTTAAAAAACTTTTAATAACTTTAGATCCTCAACTTATTCACAGTGACCTCACCCAGTTTGAAGGTGATCCCTTTAAAGCTCTATGACAAGTGCGTTCACATACCATTGGTGCGAAATGGCCAAAATCTGCAAAAAATGTACTTTCAATCCAAAATGGCAACTTTCCTGTTCATTTTAGAGCTTCGGCTACGCTGACTTTTTTGACCGTCTGGACCTAACGAACGCGTGAGTACCAAGTTTTGTGCATGTACATTCAACGTGCTCCTCAGGAGGACAAGTTTTACGGGTTGTAAGAGTTTTGCCTTTTGTTATGAAAAATATGAATGAACACCAACTTTGGCGCCCCCTATCTCGTACACCGAGTGACATTTTAAAAAGCTTTCAGTAACTTATGCTCTGCAACTTGTTCACAGTGACCTCACCAATTTTCAAGGTGATCGCACAAAAACTCTAGGACAAGTTCATTCAAATATCAGGTGTCATAGTGTCTGCTGTCACAAGGGGGCGCTGTTTTTGAAAGTGAATATTTTCATATAAGTGTCTTCAGGGCCGGACTATCATCAATCCTAGCAAGTTTGGTTCAGATTGGACTCAGATTCGCAAAGTTGTAGCAGTTTGTTTTTTTGTCACAAATATCTGCCTTTGCAGTGTTGCTATGGCAACACCGTTGAACCATTTGTTATCATAATAAGCACGCATCATCTTTCATGTGTTTTAAATGTTGTCACAAATTTTGAGTTTGATACGATTAACTATGTAAAAGTTATTACCGAAATTGTGTATTTGTTGTATTTTCTGTTACCACAAGGAGTCGCTGTGCTAAAAATTTACAGTTTTTCCACAGACTTCTTCAGCAATGGTCCATCATCAACCCTAGGTAATTTGGTTGGGAAGTGACCTTCTATCGCAAAGTTATAAGAGTTTGGTTGCCTGTGGCGAAAAATAAAAATTTTCACCAACTTTGCCGGCCCCTTTCTCGTACGCCATGATACTTATTAAAAAGTTTTTAGCAACTTTAGATCCTCAACTTGTCCAAAGTGACCTCACCAAGTTTGAACGGGATCCCATGTAAGCTCTAGGACAAGTTCGTTCAAATACCGATGGTGCGAAATGGCCAAAATCGGCAAAAAATGAACTTTCAATCCAAGATGGCGGCTTTCCTGTTCGTTTTAGAGCTTAGGCTTGCCTAGGTTTTTTGACCGTCCCGACCCAAGGAACGCGTGTACCAAGTTTCGTGCATGTACATTAAACATGCTCCTCAGGACGACAAGTTTTAGGGGCTGGAGCAGTTATTTGCCCCGCCCACTTTCATTTTTTAACGCACATTCCCGGAAACACTAATAAACGTAAATTTTCACCAGGTCTGATGTGCTTGCAAAAATTGGTGAGTTTTGGGGCATGTTCAGGGCCTCAAAAAGGCGATTCATTTAGAGGAAAAATAATAATAATAAGAATAATCTTCGCAGTTTCAATAGGGTTCTTGCAACCAAGTTGCTCGAACCCTAACGAGTCCTCTTCCTCATCTTCCGTTCATTCACCGCTTGTGGTACTGGTTATTTTCAGCTGCATCCCCGCGCAATGTCAGGCGTGTCCTTTTAAAATGGCCGTCTTCCTGTTGGGTGAAAGGCGTGTCCGTAAACGTGTTTAGGGAAGGTACCTTGACTTACATAACAAGTTGCGTGTGGATCGGAGAATGTCAGACTTTACTTCCTGTTTCGGGAGTTGTACTTCCTGTAAGGAGGTCATCCTTTACAGACATGTTCAGGGCGGGTCTGAGGTCTAACAGTGTGATTTCATCTATAAGTTGTTATTTTTGTGATAGAACATCTGATGGTATAAGAATTTAGGGTGCATTTTCTCTTTTTTCCCTCTGTTACTTTTTCTCTCTTCCCATTTTCCCTGTTTTTTTTTTTTCCTTGGCCCCTCTTGCAGTACCTTTTGCCCCATCTTTCCCTTTCAGAGCAGCATGAGAAACTGAAAATGTTAGATTTGATAGATTTGTAGGCAAATGCCTCCATCATGTGGCGAACAAAGGTTACTGCACTGACAAACCACTCAGTAGAGTGGGTCCTGTGCAGTGTTCTTATGTCAACACCGTTGAAAGATTTGTTATCATATTCAGCAAGCATCATCTACCATGTGTTTTACATGTTTTCATTCATTTTGATTATGATACAATGAAATTTGTTAAAGTTATAAGGGAAATTGTGAACTTGTATTTTCTGTTACCACCAGAAGGCGCTGTTTTCAAAATGTACAGTTTTTGCATAAGCATCTTCAGCAAGATCCCATCATCGGTCGTCACGAGTTTTGTTAAGATCTGACCTTCCATCGCAAAGTTATAAGAGTTTGTTGTTGTAGCGAAATACCAGACGTCATATTGTCTGCCGTCAACAGGGGGCACTGTTTTTTAAAATGAATATTTTCATATAGGCATCTTCAGGGATTGACTATCATCAATCCTAGCAAGTTTGGTTCAGATTGGAATAGCATTCGCAAAGTGGTAGCAGTTTGTTTTTTGTCGCAAATATCTGACTTTGTAGTGTTGTCATGGCACCACTGTTGAACAATTTGTTATCATATTAGGCACACATCATCTACCATGTGTTTGGAATGTTTTCCCAAATTTTGAGTTTGATACAAGGACATTTGTTAAAGTTATAAGGGAAATTGTGAACTTGTACTTTCTGTTACCACCAGGTGGCGCTGTTTCAAAAATTTACAATTTTTGCATAGGCATCTTCAGCAAAAGCCCATCATCGATCATCACAAGTTTGGTTAAGATCTGACCTTCAATCGCAAAGTTATAAGAGTTTGTTGTGTGTTGCGAAATACCAGACTTCCTAGTGTTTGCCACCACCAGGAGGCGATGTTTTCAAAATTTACAGGTTTTGCATAGACATCTTTAGCAAGGGCCCATCATCGATTGTCACTTGTTTGGTTACTATCTGACCTTCCATGGCAAAGTTATAAGAGATTGTTGTGTGTTGCGAGGAATCGTGATTTTCGCCAACTTTCCTGACCTTCTTCTTGTTCGCCGTGATACTTAATGAAAAGATTTTGATACCTTTGGATCCTCAACTTGTTCACAGTGACCTCACAAAGTTTGAAGGTGATCCAATGAAAGCTCTATGACAAGTGCGTTCACATACCATTGGTGCGAAATGGCCAAAATCTGCAAAAAAATTACTTTCAATCCAAGATGGCGGCTTTCCCGTTCGTTTTAAAGCATAGGCTGCTTTGAATTTTTTGACCGTCCCGACCTAAGGAATGCGTGAGTACCAAGTTTAGTGCATGTACATTAAACGTGCTCCTCAGGAGGACAATTTTTATGGGTTGTAAGAGTTTCGCCTTTTGTTGTGAAAAATATGAATGAACGCCAACTTTGGCGCCCCCTATCTCAAAAACCATGTGACATTTAAAAAAACTTTTAATAACTTTAGATCCTCAACTTGTTCACAGTGACCTCACCCAGTTTGAAGGTGATCGAATTAAAGCTCTATGACAAGTGCGTTCACATACCATTGGTGCTAAATGGCCAAAATCTGCGAAAAATGTACTTTCAATCCAAAATGGCGGCTTTCCTGTTCGTTTTAGAGGTTCGGCTACGCTGACTTTTTTGACCGTCTGGACCTAACGAACGCGTGAGTACCAAGTTTCGTGCATGTACATTCAACGGGCTCCTCAGGAGGACAAGTTTTACGGGTTGTAAGAGTTTTGCCTTTTGTTGTGAAAAATATGAATGAACACCAACTTTGGCGCCCCCTATCTCGTACACCGAGCGACATTTTAAAAAGCTGTCAGTAACTTATGCTCGGCAACTTGTTCACAGTGACCTCACTAATTTTCAAGGTGATCGCACAAAAACTCTAGGACAAGTTCATTCAAATATCAGGTGTCATAGTGGCTGCTGTCACAAGGGGGCGCTGATTTTGAAAGTGAATATTTTCAAATAGGTGTCTTCAGGGCCAGACTATCATCAATCCTAGCAAGTTTGGGTCAGATTGGACTCAGTTTCGCAAAGTTGTAGCAGTTTGTTTTTTTGTCACAATATCTGACTTTGCAGTGTTGCTATGGCAACACCGTTGCGCCATTTGTTATCATAATAAGCACGCATCATCTTTCATGTGTTTTAAATGTTGTCACAAATTTTGAGTTTGATACAATCAACTATGTAAAAGTTATTACCGAAATTGTGTATTTGTTGTATTTTCTGTTACAACAAGGAGGCGCTGTGCTAAAAAATTACAGTTTTTCCACAGACTTCTTCAGTAATGGTCCATCATCAACCCTAGGTAATTTGGTTGGGAAGTGACCTTCTATCGCAAAGTTATAAGAGTTTTGTTGCCTGTGGCGAAAAATAAAAATTTTCACCAACTTTGCCGGCCCCTTTCTCGTACGCCATGATACTTATTAAAAAGTTTTTAGCAACTTTAGATCCTCAACTTGTCCAAAGTGACCTCACCAAGTTTGAATGTGATCCCATGTAAGCTCTAGGACAAGTTCGTTCAAATACCGATGGTGCGAAATGGCCAAAATCGGCAAAAACTGAATTTTCAATCCAAGATGGCGGCTTTCCTGTTCGTTTTAGAGCATAGGCTACGCTGACTTTTTTGACCGTCCCGACCTAAGGAACGCGTGTATCAAATTTCATGCATGTACATTAAACGTGCCACAAGTTTTAGGGGGTGGAGCAGTTATTTGCCCCGCCCACTTTCATTTTTTAACGCACATTCCCCGAAACACTAATAAACGTAAATTTACACCAGGTCTGATGCGCTTGCAAAAATTGGTGAGTTTTGGGGCATGTTCAGGGCCTCAAAAATGCGATTCATTTGGTAGGCGGAAGAAGAAGAAGAAGAACGAGTCCTCTTCCTCATCTTCCGTTCATTCACCGCTTGTGGTACTGGTTATTTTCAGCTGCATCCCCGCGCAATGTCAGGCGTGTCCTTTTAAAATGGCCGTCTTCCTGTTGGGTGAAAGGCGTGTCCGTAAACGTGTTTAGGGAAGGTACCTTGACTTACATAACAAGTTTCATGTGGAGCGGAGAATGTCAGACTTTACTTCCTGTTTCGGGAGTTGTACTTCCTGTAAGGAGGTCATCCTTTACAGACATGTTCAGGGCGGGTCTGAGGTCTGAGGTCTAACAGTGTGATTTCGTCTATAAGTTGTTATTTTTGTGAAAAACAACTGATGGTATCAGAATTGAAGCTGAATTTTAGAAATAACTAGTTATTTTTGTGATAGAACATCTGATGGTATAAGAATTTAGGGTGCATTTTCTCTTTTTTCCCTCTGTTACTTTTTCTCTCTTCCCATTTTCCCTGTTTTTTTTTTCCTTGGCCCCTCTTGCAGTACCTTTTGCCCCATCTTTCCCTTTCAGAGCAGCATGAGAAACTGTAAATGTTAGATTTGATAGATTTGTAGGCAAATGCTTCCATCATGTGGCGAACAAAGGTTACTGCACTGACAAACCACTCAGTAGAGTGGGTCCTGTGCAGTGTTCTTATGTCAAAACCGTTGAACGATTTGTTATCATATTCAGCAAGCATCATCTACCATGTGTTTTACATGTTTTCATTCATTTTGAGTATGATACAATGAAATTTGTTAAAGTTATAAGGGAAATTGTGAAATTGTATTTTCTGTTACCACCAGAAGGCGCTGTTTTTAAAATGTACAGTTTTTGCATAAGCATCTTCAGCAAGATCCCATCATCGATCGTCACTAGTTTGGTTAAGATCTAACCTTTCATCGCAAAGTTATAAGAGTTTGTTGTTGTAGCGAAATACCAGACGTCATATTGTCTGCCATCAACAGGGGGCGATGTTTTCAAAATGTACAGTTTTTGCATAGACATCTTTAGCCAGGGCCCATCATCGATTGTCACTTGTTTAGTTAATATCTGACCTTCCATGGCAAAGTTATAAGAGATTGTTGTGTGTTGCGAGGAATCGTGATTTTCGCCAACTTTCCTGACCTTCTTCTTGTTCGCCGTGATACTTAATGAAAAGATTTTGATACCTTTGGATCCTCAACTTGTCCACAGTGACCTCACAAAGTTTGAAGGTGATCCCATTAAAGCTCTTTGACAAGTGCGTTCACATACCATTGGTGCGAAATGGCCAAAATCTGCTAAAAATGTACTTTCAATCCAAGATGGCGGCTTTCCTGTTCGTTTCAGAGCTTAGGCTGCTTTGAATTTTTTGACCGTCCTGACCTAAGGAACGCGTGAGTACCAAGTTTAGTGCATGTACATTAAACGTGCTCCTCAGGAGGACAAGTTTTACGGGTTGTAAGAGTTTTGCCTTTTGTTGTGAGAAATATGAATGAACGCCAACTTTGGCGCCCCCTATCTCGAAAACCATGGGACATTTTGAAAAACTTTTAATAACTTTAGATCCTCAACTTGTCCACAGTGACCTCACAAAGTTTAAAGGTGATCGCACAAAAGCTCTATGACAAGTTAGTTCACATACCATTGGTGCGAAATGGCCAAAATCTCCCAAAAATTTACTTTCAATCCAAGATGGCGGCTTTCCTGTTCGCTTTAGAGCTTCGGCTACGCTGACTTTTTTGACCGTCTGGACCTAAGGAACGCGTGAGTACCAAGTTTCATGCATGTACATTCAACGTGATCCTCTGGAGGACAAGTTTTACGGGTTGTAAGAGTTTTGCCTTTTGTTGTGAGAAATATGAATGAACGCCAACTTTGGCGCCCCCTATCTCGAAAACCATGCGACATTTTGAAAAACTTTTAATAACTTTAGATCCTCAACTTGTCCACAGTGACCTCACAAAGTTTAAAGGTGATCGCACAAAAGCTCTAGGACAAGTTCATTCAAATACCAGGCGTCATAGTGTCTGCTGTCACCAGGGGGCGCTGTTTTTGAAAGCGAATATTTTCATATAGGCGTCTTCAGGGCTGGACTATCATCAATCCAAGCAAGTTTGGTTCAGATCGGACTCGGATTCGTAAAGTTGTAGCAGTTTGTTTTTTGTCACAAATATCTGACTTTGCAGTGTTGCTGTGGCAACACCCTTGAACGATTTGTTATCATATTAAGCACGCATCATTGAACATGTGTTTTAAATGTTTTCCCAATTTTTGAGTTTGATACGATTAACTCTGTAAAAGTTAGAACCGAAATTGTTTTTTTTTGTATATTTTGTTACCACAAGGAGGCACTGTGCTCAAAATATACGTTTTTTTCACAGACTTCTTCAGCAATGGTCCATCATCAACCCTAGGTAATTTGGTTGGGATGTGACCTTCTATCGCAAAGTTATAAGAGTTTTGTTGCCTGTGGCGAAACATTAAAATTTTCTCCAACTTTGCCGGCCCCTTACTCTTACGCCATAATACCTATTGAAAAGATTTTGATACCTTTGGATCCTCAACTTGTCCAAAGTGACCTCACCAAGTTTGAAGGTGATCCCATGAAAGATCTAGGACAAATCTGTTCAAATATCATTGGTGTGAAATGGCCAAAATCAGCAAAGCATTTACTTTCAATCCAAGATGGCGGCTTTCCTGTTAGTTTTAGAGCATAGTCTACGCTGACTTTTTTGACCGGCCCGACCTAAGGAACACGTGTACCAAGTTTCGTGCATGTACATTAAACGTGCTCCTCAGGACCACAAGTTTTAGGGGGTGGAGCAGGTTTTTGGCCCGTCCACTTTCACCAGGGGGCGCTGATTTTGACTTGAAATATTTTCACATAGGTTTGTTCAGGGCCAGACTATCAACAATCCTAGCAAGTTTGGCTCAGATTAGACCAGGATTGGCAAAGTTGTGACAGTTTTTTTTTTTTTGTATTTTCTACCACCACCAGGAGGCGCTGTTTTCAAAATTTATTGTTTTCGGCAATATAGTCGCCTTCAGCAACTACCCATTATCAATCATAGGAAGTTTGGTTGGGATTGGATCTTCCATCGCAAAGTTATAAGAGTTTCGCTTTTTGTTGTGAAAAATAGGAATTTATACCCACTTTGGCGCCCCCTATCTCGTACACCATGAGACATTTTAAAAAACTTTTGATAACTTAAGTTCCTCAACTGGTTCACAGTGACCTGACCAAGTTTAAAGGTGATCGCACAAGAACTCTAGGATTAATTAATTCAAATACCAGAGGTCATATCGTCTCCGTCACCAGGGGGTGCTGTTTTTGAAAGTGAATATTTTCATATAGACGTCTTCAGGGCTGGACTATCATCAATCCTAGCAAGTTTGGTTCAGATTGGACTAGGATTCGCAAAGTTGTAGCAGTTTGTTTTTTTGACGCAAAAATCCGACTTTGCATCATTACCATGGCAACATCACTTAACGATACGCCATCATATTGAGCATGCATAGTCTACCTTGTGTTTAGAGTCCTTTAACCAATTTTGAGTTTGATACAATAATTTCTGTAAAAGTTATTCCAGAAATTGTAAAAGTAACTTTTTTTTTTAGATGTTCTGCCACCACCAGGAGGCGATGTTTACAAACTTGACAGTTTTTGCATGGCATCTTCAGCAAGGGCCCATCATCAATCACCACAAGTTTGGTTAAGATCGGACCTTCCATCGCAAAGTTATAAGAGTTTTGTTGTGCGTTGCGAGAAATTGGTAATTTACTCCAAATTTGGCGCCCCCTATCTTGAAAACCATGATACTTATTAGAAACCTTTCAATGACTTAAGCTCCTCAACTTGTCCACAGTGACCTCACCAAGTTTGAAGGTGATCCCATGTAAGCTCTGGGACAAGTTCGTTCAAATACCGATGGTGCGTAATGGCCAAAATCGCCTCTGTTTTGGCGTGCAATCCAAGATGGTGGCCTTCCTGTAGTATTCACAGGGAAGTCGTCATCGACTTTTTTGACCGTCCCCACCTCATGAACGTGTGTGCCAAGTTTCGTTCATGTACGGTAAACCCAAGAGCAGATGACCTAATAGAAGTTTTTTGCGTCAGTTTTTAGCCCCGCCCACTTTCATTTTTTGACGCACATTCCCCGAACCAATAATATACGTAATTTTACACCAGGTCTGATGGGGTTGCAAAATTTGGTGAGTTTTGGGGCATGGGAAAGGCCTCAAAAACGCGATTCATTTGGAGGAATAATAATAATAATAATAACGAGCTTGACGGCTCGCGAGTCCCCATGAGTTTGTTGTTGTAGCGAAATACCAGACGTCATATTGTCTGCCGTCAACAGGGGGCACTGTTTTTGAAAGTGAATATTTTCATATAGGCATCTTCAGGGATTGACTATCATCAATCCTAGCAAGTTTGGTTCAGATTGGAATAGCATTCGCAAAGTGGTAGCAGTTTGTTTTTTGTCGCAAATATCTGACTTTGCAGTGTTGTCATTGCAACATTGTTGAACAATTTGTTATCATATTAGGCACGCATCATCTACCATGTGTTTTAAATGTTTTCCCAAATTTTGAGTTTGATACAAGGAAATTTGTTAAAGTTATAAGGGAAATTGTGAACTTGTACTTTCTGTTACCACCAGGTGGCGCTGTTCCCAAAATTTACAGTTTTTGCATAAGCATCTTTAGCAAAAGCCCATCATCGATCATCACAAGTTTGGTTAAGATCTGACCTTCCATCGCAAAGTTATAAGAGTTTGTTGTTGTAGCGAAATACCAGACGTCATATTGTCTGCCGTCAACAGGGGGCACTGTTTTTGAAAGTGAATATTTTCATATAGGCATGTTCAGGGATTGACTATCATCAATCCTAGCAAGTTTGGTTCAGATTAGAATAGCATTCGCAAAGTGGTAGCAGTTTGTTTTTTGCTGCAAATATCTGACTTTGCAGTGTTGTCATTGCAACATTGTTGAACAATTTGTTATCATATTAGGCACGCATCATCTACCATGTGTTTTGAATGTTTTCCCAAATTTTGAGTTTGATACAAGGAAATTTGTTAAAGTTATAAGGGAAATTGTGAACTTATACTTTCTGTTACCACCAGGTGGCGCTGTTTCCAAAATTTACAGTTTTTGCATAGGCATCTTTAGCAAAAGCCCATCATCGATCATCACAAGTTTGGTTAAGATCTGACCATCAATCGCAAAGTTATAAGAGTTTGTTGTGTGTTGCGAAATACCAGACTTCCTAGTGTTTGCCACCACCAGGAGGCGATGTTTTCAAAATTTACAGTTTTTGCATAGACATCTTTAGCAAGGGCCCATCATCGATTGTCACTTGTTTGGTTAATATCGGACCTTCTATCGCAAAGTTATAAGAGTTTTGTTGCATGTGGCGAAAATCTTAAATTTTCACCAACTTTGACGCCCCCTTTCTCGTACGCCATGATACTTATTAAAAAGTTTTCAGGAACTTTAGATCCTCAACTTGTCCACAGTGACCTCAGCAAGTTTGAAGGTGATCCCATGAAAGCTCTATGACAAGTGCGTTCACATACCATTGGTGCGAAATGGCCAAAATCTGCAAAAGATGTACTTTCAATCCAAGATGGCGGCTTTCCTGTTCGTTTTAGAGCTTCGGCTAGGCTGACTTTTTTGACCGTCTGGACCTAAGGAACGCGTGAGTACCAAGTTTTGTGCATGTACATTCAACGTGCTCCTCAGGAGGACAAGTTTTACGGGTTGTAAGAGTTTCACCTTTTGTTGTGAAAAATATGAATGAACACCAACTTTGTCGCCCCCTATCTCGTACACCGAGCGATATTTTAAAAAGCTTTCAGGAACTTATGCTCGGCAACTTGTTCACAGTGACCTCACCAACTTTCAAGGTGATAGCATAAAAACTCTAGGATTAGTTCATTCAAATATCAGGTGTCATAGTGTCTGCTGTCACCAGGGGGCGCTGTTTTTGAAAGAGAATATTTTCATATAGGCGTCTTCAGGGCCAGATTATCATCAATCAGAGCAAGTTTGGTTCAGATCGGACTCGGATTCGTAAAGTTGTAATAGTTTGTTTTTTGTCACAAATATCTGACTTTGCAGTGTTGCTGTGGCAACACCTTTGAACGATTTGTTATCATATAAAGCACGCATAATCGACCATGTGTTTTGAATGTTTTCCCAATTTTTGAGTTTGATACGATTAACTCTGTAAAAGTTATAACCGAAATTGTTTTTTTTTGTATATTTTGTTACCACAAGGAGGCACTGTGCTCAAAATTTACGTTTTTTTCACAGACTTCTTCAGCAATGGTCCATCATCAACCCTAGGTAATTTGGTTGGGATGTGACCTTCTATCGCAAAGTTATAAGAGTTTTGTTGCCTGTGGCGAAACATTAAATTGTTCACCAACTTTGCCCGCCCCTTACTCTTACGCCATAATACCTATTGAAAAGATTTTGATACCTTTGGATCCTCAACTTGTCCAAAGTGACCTCACCAAGTTTGAAGGTGATCCCATGAAAGTTCTAGGACAAATCTGTTCAAATATCATTGGTGCAAAATGGCCAAAATCAGCAAAGCATTTACTTTCAATCCAAGATGGCGGCTTTCCTGTTCGTTTTATAGCATAGGCTACGCTGACTTTTTTGACCGGCGTGACCTAAGGAACGCGTGTACCAAGTTTTGTGCATGTACATTAAACGTGCTCCTCAGGACCACAGGTTTTAGGGGGTGGAGCAGTTTTTTGGCCCGTCCACTTTCACCAGGGGGCGCTGATTTTGACATGAAATATTTTCACATAGGTTTGTTCAGGGCCAGACTATCAACAATCCTAGCAAGTTTGGTTCAGATTGGACCAGGATTGGCAAAGTTGTAACAGTTTTTTTTTTTAGTATTTTCTACCACCACCAGGAGGCGCTGTTTTCAAAATGTATTGTTTTCGGCAATATAGTCGCCTTCAGCAACTACCCATTATCAATCATAGGAAGTTTGGTTGGGATTGGATCTTCCATCGCAAAGTTATAAGAGTTTTGCTTTTTGTTTTGAAAAATAGGAATTTACACCCACTTTGGCGCCCCCTATCTCGTACACCATGAGACATTTTAAAAAACTTTTGATAACTTAAGCTCCTCAACTGGTTCACAGTGACCTCACCGAGTTTAAAGGTGATCGCTCAAGAACTCTAGGATTAATTCCTTCAAATACCAGAGGTCATATTGTCTCCGGCACCAGGGGGTGCTGTTTTTGAAAGTGAATATTTTCATATAGACGTCTTCAGGGCTGGACTATCATCAATCCTAGCAAGTTTGGTTCAGATTGGACTAGGATTCGCAAAGTTGTAGCAGTTTGTTGTTTTGTCGCAAAAATCCGACTTTGCATCATTACCATGGCAACATCATGTAACTCTACGCCATCATATTGAGCATGCATCATCTACCTTGTGTTTTGGGTGATTTTTACCAATTTTGAGTTTGATACGATAATCTCTGTAAAAGTTATTCCCGAAATTGTAAAAGTAACTTTTTTTTTTTAATTTTCTGCCACCACCAGGAGGCGATGTTTACAAACTTGACAGTTTTTGCATAGGCCTCTTCAGCAAGGGCCCATCATCAATCGCCACAAGTTTGGTTAAGATCGGACCTTCCATCGCAAAGTTATAAGAGTTGTGGTGCCTGTGGCGAAAATCTTAAATTTTCACCAACTTTGACGCCCCCTTTCTCGTACGCCATGATACTTATTAAAAAGTTTTCAGGAACTTTAGATCCTCAACTTGTCCACAGTGACCTCACCAAGTTTGAACGTGATCCCATGTAAGCTCTGGGACAAGTTCGTTCAAATACCCATGGTGAGAAATGGCCAAAATAGGCCAAAAATGGTCGTTCAACCCAAGATGGCGGCCTTCCTGTAGGACTTACAGCGGCGCTAGCACGGACTTTTTGGACCGTCCTGACATGTTTAACATGTGTACCGACTTTCGTGCATGTACGTGAAACACGAGAAAAATCGGCCTGATGAATGCTGTTTTTCATTTTCGTAAGCCCCGCCCACTTTCAATTTTGTACGCAGTGTCCCCGAAGTACTATCAGACGTAAATTTACACCAGGTTTGATGCACTCGCAAAAATTGATGAGTTTTCGTGTATGGGAAAGGCCTCAAAAAGGCGATTCATTTAGAGGAATAATAATAATAACTAGTACCGCAAGCGGTAATCAACGGGTTCGAGCTTGACGGCTCGCGGGTCTCCCTGCGCCCACCTCGCCGTGCGAGACTTCTAGCTCATCTTCCGTTCATTCACCGCTTGCGGCAGTAGTAATTTTCAGCTTAGACTATTTTCAGCGTCCATGTGCTAAGTTAGATGGCACTTCCTGTTTAAAATGGCTGACTTCCTGTTTGGTGAAAGGTGTGTCCGTAAACGTGTTCAGGGACGTTCCTCACATATCAAGTTTTGTGAAGATTGGAAAATGTTAGACTTCACTTCCTGTTTCGGGAGTTCTACTTCCTGTAGGGAGGTTATCCTTTACAGCACATATGTCAGAATCAAGGCCCGTGAATGAGTTATGTCGGGATGATTTTTAATTACTATTAAAAACGGCTTGCACTATTATGTGCCCTCAGCACCATAATACTACACATCCCAAGATGCACTGTGAGTGCGATCCCGTGTCATCCTTCATGAACAGCATCACAGTCACAGTGGAGGACTAAACATTGCTGTCATTTTTCATCTCCCTCTCCCCCAAATAGACAAATAGAAAAGTAGACGGTGAAAACAGGGGTTTCAAGACAGGTGGGAGGCAGAATAATGTTCACCGAAGTAAAAGGAAAGCCTGTGTGTCTTGTGTGTGGAGACAGTGTGTCGTTATGAAAGAATATAACTTAAGAAGGCACTATGAAACTTGCAACTGTTTTGCACTTTTCAAGTTTGCATTAACTTCTAATTTTATTATAAAAGACAAACATTGTTGAGGATCAGAGCAGCACACTGATTTGTTTTGTAACATGCTGTTTCATTTTTGCATTTATCTTGCCATTGAGCTTTGAAGGAAAATAACATTTTGCTGTTTACCTGTTAAAAAGGAGAAGAAGGAAAAACGTTTTCAATTTGTTACTGAAAGAGCCTTGAGAAAATATTGCAACTGATTTAATTTAATTTAATTTAATTTAATTTAATTTAATTTTATTTTATTTTATTTTATTTTATTTTATTTTATTTAATTTAATTTAATTTAATGATTGAGTGCAATATAGGCTGTGGTATTGGTATTGGTTCAATATGTGCAGTAATTGCAAGTTTTAATAAATATTTAATCCTCCACCTGTACCATTTTTTTTATTTTGGCCCCCCGTGTAGTTGACTTTGGCATTACTGCTTTACAGACATGTTCCGGACGGGTCTGAGGTCTCACGTATGAAGTTTCAAGTGGATACAACAATCCCAATTAGAGCAGCATGAGAAACTGTAAATGTTAGATTTGATAGATTTGTAGGCAAATGCCTCCATCATGTGGCAAACAATGGTTACTGCATGAACAAACCACTCAGTTGAGGGAATCCTTTGCATTTTTGCCAGGCAACACCATTTAACGATTTGTTATCATATTCAGCAAGCATCATCTACCATGTGTTTTACATGTTTTCATTCATTTTGAGTATGATACAATGAAATTTGTTAAAGTTATAAGGGAAATTGTGAAATTGTATTTTCTGTTACCACCAGAAGGCGCTGTTTTCAAAATGTACAGTTTTTGCATAAGCATCTTCAGCAAAAGCCCATCATCGGTCGTCACGAGTTTGGTTAAGATCTGACCTTCCATCGCAAAGTTATAAGAGTTTGTTGTTGTAGCGAAATACCAGACGTCATATTGTCTGCCGTCAACAGGGCGCACTGTTTTTGAAAATGAATATTTTCATATAGGCATCTTCAGGGATTGACTATCATCAATCCTAGCAAGTTTGGTTCAGATTGGAATAGCATTCGCAAAGTGGTAGCAGTTTGTTTTTTGTCGCAAATATCTGACTTTGCAGTGTTGTCATTGCAACACTATTGAACAATTTGTTATCATATTAGGCACGCATCATCTACCATGTGTTTTGAATGTTTTCCCAAATTTTGAGTTTGATACAAGGAAATTTGTTAAAGTTATAAGGGAAATTGTGAAATTGTACTTTCTGTTACCACCAGGTGGCGCTGTTTCCAAAATTTACAGTTTTTGCATAGGCATCTTCAGCAAAAGCCCATCATTGATCATCACAAGTTTTGTTAAGATCTGACCTTCAATCGCAAAGTTATAAGAGTTTGTTGTGTGTTGCGAAATACCAGACTTCCTAGTGTTTGCCACCACCAGGAGGCGATGTTTTCAAAATTTAAAGTTTTTGCATAGACATCTTTAGCAAGGGCCCATCATCGATTGTCACTTGTTTGGTTAATATCTGACCTTCCATGGCAAAGTTATGAGAGATTGTTGTGTGTTGCGAGGAATCGTGATTTTTGCCAACTTTGCCGCCCTTCTTCTTGTTCGCCGTGATACTTAATGAAAAGATTTTGATACCTTTGGATCCTCAACTTGTCCACAGTGACCTCACAAAGTTTCAAGGTGATCCCTTTAAAGCTCTATGACAAGTGCGTTCACATACCATTGGTGCGAAATGGCCAAAATCTGCAAAAAATGTACTTTCAATCAAAGATGGCGGCTTTCCCGTTCGTTTTAGAGCATAGGCTGCTTTGAATTTTTTGACCGTCCTGACCTAAGGAACGCGTGAGTACCAAGTTTAGTGCATGTACATTAAACGTGCTCCTCAGGAGGACAAGTTTTACGGGTTGTAAGAGTTTAGCCTTTTGTTGTGAAAAATATGAATGAACGCCAACTTTGGCGCCCCCTATCTCAAAAACCATGTGACATTTTAAAAAACTTTTAATAACTTTAGATCCTCAACTTATTCACAGTGACCTCACACAGATTGAAGGTGATCCCTTTAAAGCTCTATGACAAGTGCGTTCACATACCATTGGTGCGAAATGGCCAAAATCTGCAAAAAATGTACTTTCAATCCAAAATGGCCGCTTTCCTGTTCATTTTAGAGCTTCGGCTACGCTGACTTTTTTGACCGTCTGGACCTAACGAACGCGTGAGTACCAAGTTTTGTGCATGTACATTCAACGTGCTCCTCAGGAGGACAAGTTTTACGTGTTGTAAGAGTTTTGCCTTTTGTTGTGAAAAATATGAATGAACACCAACTTTGGCGCCCCCTATCTCGTACACCGCGCGACATTTTAAAAAGCTTTCAGGAACTTATGCTTGGCAACTTGTTCACAGTGACCTCACCAATTTTCAAGGTGATCGCACAAAAACTCTAGGACAAGTTCATTCAAATATCAGGTGTCATAGTGTCTGCTGTCACAAGGGGGCGCTGTTTTTGAAAGTGAATATTTTCATATAGGTGTCTTCAGGGCCGGACTATCATCAATCCTAGCAAGTTTGGTTCAGATTGGACTCAGTTTCGCAAAGTTGTAGCAGTTTGTTTTTTTTGTCACAAATATCTGACTTTGCAGTGTTGCTATGGCAACACCGTTGCGCCATTTGTTATCATAATAAGCACGCATCATCTTTCATGTGTTTTAAATGTTGTCACAAATTTTGAGTTTGATACGATTAACTATGTAAAAGTTATTACCGAAATTGTGTATTTGTTGTATTTTCTGTTACCACAAGGAGGCGCTGTGCTAAAAATTTACAGTTTTTCCACAGACTTCTTCAGCAATGGTCCATCATCAACCCTAGGTAATTTGGTTGGGAAGTGACCTTCTATCGCAAAGTTATAAGAGTTTTGTTGCCTGTGGTGAAAAATAAAAATTTTCACCAACTTTGCCGGCCCCTTTCTCGTACGCCATGATACTTATTAAAAATTTTTTAGCAACTTTAGATCCTCAACTTGTCCAAAGTGACCTCACCAAGTTTGAACGTGATCCCATGTAAGCTCTAGGACAAGTTCGTTCAAATACCGATGGTGCGAAATGGCCAAAATCGGCAAAAAATGAACTTTCAATCCAAGATGGCGGCTTTCCTGTTCGTTTTAGAGCTTAGGCTTGCCTAGGTTTTTTGACCGTCCCGACCCAAGGAATGCGTGTACCAAGTTTCGTGCATGTACATTAAACATGCTCCTCAGGACGACAAGTTTTAGGGGCTGGAGCAGTTATTTGCCCCGCCCACTTTCATTTTTTAACGCACATTCCCGGAAACACTAATAAACGTAAATTTTCACCAGGTCTGATGTGCTTGCAAAAATTGGTGAGTTTTGGGGCATGTTCAGGGCCTCAAAAAGGCGATTCATTTAGAGGAAAAATAATAATAACTAGTACCGCAAGCGGTAATTGACGGGTTCGAGCTTGACGGCTTGCGAGTCCCCGTGCGTCCACGTCGCAGCGCGAGTCCTCTTCCTCATCTTCCGTTCATTCACCGCTTGTGGTACTGGTTATTTTCAGCTGCATCCCCGCGCAATGTCAGGCGTGTCCTTTTAAAATGGCCGTCTTCCTGTTGGGTGAAAGGCGTGTCCGTAAACGTGTTTAGGGAAGGTACCTTGACTTACATAACAAGTTTCATGTGGATCGGAGAATGTCAGACTTTACTTCCTGTTTCGGGAGTTGTACTTCCTGTAAGGAGGTCATCCTTTACAGACATGTTCAGGGCGGGTCTGAGGTCTAACAGTGTGATTTCATCTATAAGTTGTTATTTTTGTGAAAAACAACTGATGGTATCAGAAGTGAAGCTGAATTTTAGAAATAACTAGTTATTTTTGTGATAGAACATCTGATGGTATAAGAATTTAGGGTGCATTTTCTCTTTTTTCCCTCTGGTACTTTTTCTCTCTTCCCATTTTCCCTGTTTTTTTTTTCCTTGGCCCCTCTTGCAGTACCTTTTGCCCCATCTTTCCCTTTCAGAGCAGCATGAGAAACTGTAAATGTTAGATTTGATTGATTTGTAGGCAAATGCCTCCATCATGTGGCGAACAAAGGTTACTGCACTGACAAACCACTCAGTAGAGTGGGTCCTGTGCAGTGTTCTTATGTCAACACCGTTGAAAGATTTGTTATCATATTCAGCAAGCATCATATACCATGTGTTTTACATGTTTTCATTCATTTTGAGTATGATACAATGACATTTGTTAAAGTTATAAGGGAAATTGTGAAATTGTATTTTCTGTTACCACCAGAAGGCACTGTTTTTAAAATGTACAGTTTTTGCATAAGCATCTTCAGCAAGATCCCATCATCGATCGTCACTAGTTTGGTTAAGATCTAGCCTTTCATCGCAAAGTTATAAGAGTTTGTTGTTGTAGCGAAATACCAGACGTCATATTGTCTGCCGTCAACAGGGGGCGATGTTTTCTAAATGTACAGTTTTTGCATATCCATCTTTAGCAAGGGCCCATCATCGATTGTCACTTGTTTAGTTAATATCTGACCTTCCATGGCAAAGTTATAAGAGATTGTTTTGTGTTACGAGGAATCGTGATTTTCGCCAACTTTGCCGCCCTTCTTCTTGTTAGCCGTGATACTTAATGAAAAGATTTTGATACCTTTGGATCCTCAACTTGTCAACAGTGACCTCACAAAGTTTGAAGGTGATCCCATTAAAGCTCTTTGACAAGTGCGTTCACATACCATTGGTGCGAAATGGCCAAAATCTGCTAAAAATGTACTTTCAATCCAAGATGGCGGCTTTCCTGTTCGTTTCAGAGCTTAGGCTGCTTTGAATTTTTTGACCGTCCCGACCTAAGGAACGCGTGAGTACCAAGTTTAGTGCATGTATATTAAACGTACTCCTCAGGAGGACAAGTTTTACGGGTTGTAAGAGTTTTGCCTTTTGTTGTGAGAAATATGAATGAACGCCAACTTTGGCGCCCCCTATCTCGAAAACCATGGGACATTTTGAAAAACTTTTAATAACTTTAGATCCTCAACTTGTCCACAGTGACCTCACAAAGTTTAAAGGTGATCACACAAAAGCTCTATGACAAGTTAGTTCACATACCATTGGTGCGAAATGGCCAAAATCTCCCAAAAATTTACTTTCAAACCAAGATGGCGGCTTTCCTGTTCGCTTTAGAGCTTCGGCTACGCTGACTTTTTTGACCGTCTGGACCTAAGGAACGCGTGAGTACCAAGTTTCATGCATGTACATTCAACGTGATCCTCTGGAGGACAAGTTTTACGGGTTGTAAGAGTTTTGCCTTTTGTTGTGAGAAATATGAATGAACGCCAACTTTGGCGCCCCCTATCTCGAAAACCATGCGACATTTTGAAAAACTTTTAATAACTTTAGATCCTCAACTTGTCCACAGTGACCTCACAAAGTTTAAAGGTGATCGCACAAAAGCTCTAGGACTAGTTCATTCAAATACCAGGCGTCATAGTGTCTGCTGTCACCAGTAGGCGCTGTTTTTGAAAGTGAATATTTTCATATAGGCGTCTTCAGGGCTGGACTATCATCAATCCAAGCAAGTTTGGTTCAGATCGGACTCGGATTCGTAAAGTTGTAGCAGTTTGTTTTTTGTCACAAATATCTGACTTTGCAGTGTTGCTGTGGCAACACCGTTGAACGATTTGTTATCATATTAAGCAGGCATCATCGAACATGTGTTTTAAATGTTTTCCCAATTTTTGAGTTTGATACGATTAACTCTGTAAAAGTTATAACCGAAATTGTTTTTTTTTGTATATTTTGTTACCACAAGGAGGCACTGTGCTCAAAATTTACGTTTTTTTCACAGACTTCTTCAGCAATGGTCCATCATCAACCCTAGGTAATTAGGTTGGGATGTGACCTTCTATCGCAAAGTTATAAGAGTTTTGTTGCCTGTGGCGAAACATTAAAATTTTCACCAACTTTGCCGGCCCCTTACTCTTACGCCATAATACCTATTGAAAAGATTTTGATACCTTTGGATCCTCAAATTGTCCAAAGTGACCTCACCAAGTTTGAAGGTGATCCCATGAAAGATCTAGGACAAATCTGTTCAAATATCATTGGTGTGAAATGGGCAAAATCAGCAAAGCATTTACTTTCAATCCAAGATGGCGGCTTTCCTGTTCGTTTTAGAGCATAGGCTACGCTGACTTTTTTGACCGGCCCGACCTAAGGAACGCGTGTACCAAGTTTCATGCATGTACATTAAACGTGCTCCTCAGGACCACAAGTTTTAGGGGTTGGAGCAGGTTTTTGGCCCGTCCACTTTCACCAGGGGGCGCTGATTTTGACTTGAAATATTTTCACATAGGTTTGTTCAGGGCCAGACTATCAACAATCCTAGCAAGTTTGGCTCAGATTAGACCAGGATTGGCAAAGTTGTGACAGTTTTTTTTTTTTTGTATTTTCTACCACCACCAGGAGGCGCTGTTTTCAAAATTTATTGTTTTCGGCAATATAGTCGCCTTCAGCAACTACCCATTATCAATCATAGGAAGTTTTGTTGGGATTGGATCTTCCATCACAAAGTTATAAGAGTTTCGCTTTTTGTTGTGAAAAATAGGAATTTACACCCACTTTGGCGCCCCCTATCTCGTACACCATGAGACATTTTAAAAAACTTTTGATAACTTAAGTTCCTCAACTGGTTCACAGTGACCTGACCAAGTTTAAAGGTGATCGCACAAGAACTCTAGGATTAATTCATTCAAATACTAGAGGTCATATTGTCTCCGTCACCAGGGGGTGCTGTTTTTGAAAGTGAATATTTTCATATAGACGTCTTCAGGGCTGGACTATCATCAATCCTAGCAAGTTTGGTTCAGATTGGACTAGGATTCGCAAAGTTGTAGCAGTTTGTTTTTTTGACGCAAAAATCCAACTTTGCATCATTACCATGGCAACATCATGTAACGATACGCCATCATATTGAGCATGCATAGTCTACCTTGTGTTTAGAGTCCTTTAACCAATTTTGAGTTTGATACAATAATTTCTGTAAAAGTTATTCCCGAAATTGTAAAAGTAACTTTTTTTTTTAGATGTTCTACCACCAACAGGAGGCGATGTTTACAAACTTGACAGTTTTTGCATGGCATCTTCAGCAAGGGCCCATCATCGATCGCCACAAGTTTGGTTAAGATCGGACTTTCCATCGCAAAGTTATAAGAGTTTTGTTGTGCGTTGCGAGAAATTGGTAATTTACTCCAAATTTGGCGCCCCCTATCTTGAAAACCATGATACTTATTAGAAACCTTTCAATGACTTAAGCTCTTCAACTTGTCCACAGTGACCTCACCAAGTTTGAAGGTGATCCCATGTAAGCTCTGGGACAAGTTCGTTCAAATACCGATGGTGCGTAATGGCCAAAATCGCCTCTGTTTTGGCGTGCAATCCAAGATGGTGGCCTTCCTGTAGTATTCACAGGGAAGTCGTCATCGACTTTTTTGACCGTCCCCACCTCATGAACGTGTGTGCCAAGTTTCGTTCATGTACGGTAAACCCGAGAGCAGATGACCTAATAGAAGTTTTTTGCGTCAGTTTTTAGCCCCGCCCACTTTCATTTTTTGACGCACATTCCCCGAACCAATAATATACGTAATTTTACACCAGGTCTGATGGGGTTGCAAAATTTGGTGAGTTTTGGGGCATGGGAAAGGCCTCAAAAACGCGATTCATTTGGAGGAATAATAATAATAATAATAATAATAAGAATAATCCTAGCGATTACAATAGGGTTCTTGCAACCAAGTTGCTCGAACCCTAATAATCTTCGCAGTTTCAATAGGGTTCTTGCAACCAAGTTGCTCGAACCCTAATAATCTTTACAGTTTCAATAGGGTTCTTGCAACCAAGTTGCTCGAACCCTAATAATAAGAATAATCCTAGCGATTACAATAGGGTTCTTGCAACCAAGTTGCTCGAACCCTAACTAGTACCGCAAGCGGTAATCAACGGGTTCGAGCTTGACGGCTCGCGGGTCTCCCTGCGCCCACCTCGCCGTGCGAGACGTCTAGCTCATCTTCCGTTCATTCACCGCTTGCGGCAGTAGTAATTTTCAGCTTAGACTATTTTCAGCGTCCATGTGCTAAGTTAGATGGCACTTCCTGTTTAAAATGGCCGACTTCCTGTTTGGTGAAAGGTGTGTCCGTAAACGTGTTCAGGGACGTTCCTCACATATCAAGTTTTGTGAAGATTGGAAAATGTTAGACTTGACTTCCTGTTTCGGGAGTTCTACTTCCTGTAGGGAGGTTATCCTTTACAGCACATATGTCAGAATCAAGGCCCGTGAATGAGTTATGTCTGGCCCACGGGATGATTTTTAATTACTATTAAAACCGGCTTGCACTATTATGTGCCCTCAGCACCATAATACTACACATCCCAAGATGCACTGTGAGTGCGATCCCGTGTCATCCTTCATGAACAGCATCACAGTCACAGTGGAAAACTAAACATTGCTGTCATTTTTCATCTCCCTCTCCCCCAAATAGACAAATAGAAAAGTAGACGGTGAAAACAGGGTTTTCAAGACAGGTGGGAGGCAGAATAATGTTCACCGAAGTAAAAGGAAAGCCTGTGTGTCTTGTGTGTGGAGACAGTGTGTCGTTATGAAAGAATATAACTTAAGAAGGCACTATGAAACATGCAACTGTTTTGCACTTTTCAAGTTTGCACTAACTTCTAATTTTATTATAAAAGACAGACATTGGTGAGGATCAGAGCAGCACACTGATTTGTTTTGTAACATGCTGTTTCATTTTTGCATTTATCTTGCCATTGAGCTTTGAAGGAAAATAACATTTTGCTGTTTACCTGTTAAAAAGAAGACGGAAAAACGTTTTCAATTTGTTACTGAAAGAGCCTTGAGAAAATATTGCAACTGATTTTATTTATATTTTGCTTAATTTAATTTAATTTAATTTAATTTAATTTAATTTAATTTAATTTAATTTAATGATTGAGTGCAATATAGGCTGTGGTATTGGTATTGGTTCAATATGTGCAGTAATTGCAAGTTTTAATAAATATTTAATCCTCCACCTGTACCATTTTTTTTATTTTGGCCCCCCGTGTATTTGACTTTGGCATTACTGCTTTACAGACATGTTCCGGACGGGTCTGAGGTCTCACGTATGAAGTTTCAAGTGGATACAACAATCCCAATTAGAGCAGCATGAGAAACTGTAAATGTTAGATTTGATAGATTTGTAGGCAAATGCCTCCATCATGTGGCGAACAATGGTTACTGCATGAACAAACCACTCAGTTGAGGGAATCCTTTGCATTTTTGCCAGGCAACACCATTTAACGATTTGTTATCATATTCAGCAAGCATCATCTACCATGTGTTTTACATGTTTTCATTCATTTTGAGTATGATACAATGAAATTTGTTAAAGTTATAAGGGAAATTGTGAAATTGTATTTTCTGTTACCACCAGAAGGCGCTGTTTTCAAAATGTACAGTTTTTGCATAAGCATCTTCAGCAAGATCCCATCATCGATCGTCACAAGTTTGGTTAAGATCTGACCTTCCATCGCAAAGTTATAAGAGTTTGTTGTTGTAGCGAAATACCAGACGTCATATTGTCTGCCGTCAACAGGGGGCACTGTTTTTGAAAGTGAATATTTTCATATAGGCATCTTCAGGAATTAAATATCATCAATCCTAGCAAGTTTGATTCAGATTGGAATAGTATTCGCAAAGTGGTAGCTGTTTGTTTTTTGTCGCAAATATCTGACTTTGCAGTTTTGTCATGGCAACACTGTTGAACAATTTGTTATCATATTAGGCACGCATCATCTACCATGTGTTTTGAATGTTTTCCCAAATTTTGAGTTTGATACAAGGAAATTTGTTAAAGTTATAAGGGAAATTGTGAACTTGTACTTTCTGTTACCACCAGGTGGCGCTGTTTCCAAAATTTACAGTTTTTGCATAGGCATCTTCAGCAAAAGCCCATCATTGATCATCACAAGTTTGGTTAAGATCTGACCTTCAATCGCAAAGTTATAAGAGTTTGTTGTGTGTTGCGAAATACCAGACTTCCTAGTGTTTGCCACCACCAGGAGGCGATGTTTTCAAAATTTACAGTTTTTGCATAGACATCTTTAGCAAGGGCCCATCATCGATTGTCACTTGTTTGGTTACTATCTGACCTTCCATGGCAAAGTTATAAGAGATTGTTGTGTGTTGCGAGGAATCGTGATTTTCGCCAACTTTCCTGACCTTCTTCTTGTTCGCCGTGATACTTAATGAAAAGATTTTGATACCTTTGGATCCTCAACTTGTTCACAGTGACCTCACAAAGTTTCAAGGTGATCCCATGAAAGCTCTATGACAAGTGCGTTCACATACCATTGGTGCGAAATGGCCAAAATCTGCAAAAATGTACTTTCAATCCAAGATGGCGGCTTTCCCGTTCGTTTTAGAGCATAGGCTGCTTTGAATTTTTTGACCGTCCTGACCTAAGGAACGCGTGAGTACCAAGTTTAGTGCATGTACATTAAACGTGCTCCTCAGGAGGACAAGTTTTACGGGTTGTAAGAGTTTCGCCTTTTGTTGTGAAAAATATGAATGAACGCCAACTTTGGCGCCCCCTATCTCAAAAACCATGTGACATTTTAAAAAACTTTTAATAACTTTAGATGCTCAACTTATTCACAGTGACCTCACCCAGATTGAAGGTGATCCCTTTAAAGCTCTATGACAAGTGCGTTCACATACCATTGGTGCGAAATGGCCAAAATCTGCAAAAAATGTACTTTCAATCCAAAATGGCGGCTTTCCTGTTCGTTTTAGAGGTTCGGCTACGCTGACTTTTTTGACCGTCTGGACCTAACGAACGCGTGAGTACCAAGTTTCGTGCATGTACATTCAACGTGCTCCTCAGGAGGACAAGTTTTACGGGTTGTAAGAGTTTTGCCTTTTGTTGTGAAAAATATGAATGAACACCAACTTTGGCGCCCCCTATCTCGTACACCGAGCGACATTTTAAAAAGCTTTCAGTAACTTATGCTCGGCAACTTGTTCACAGTGACCTCACTAATTTTCAAGGTGATCGCACAAAAACTCTAGGACAAGTTCATTCAAATATCAGGTGTCATAGTGGCTGCTGTCACAAGGGGGCGCTGTTTTTGTAAGTGAATATTTTCATATAGGTGTCTTCGGGGCAGGACTATCATCAATCCTAGCAAGTTTGGTTCAGATTAGACTCAGTTTCGCAAAGTTGTAGCAGTTTGTTTTTTTGTCACAAATATCTGACTTTGCAGTGTTGCTATGGCAACACCGTTGAACCATTTGTTATCATAATAAGCACGCATCATCTTTCATGTGTTTTAAATGTTGTCACAAATTTTGAGTTTGATACGATTAAATATGTAAAAGTTATTACCTAAATTGTGTATTTGTTGTATTTTCTGTTACCACAAGGAGGCGCTGTGCTAAAAATGTACAGTTTTTCCACAGACTTCTTCAGCAATGGTCCATCATCAACCCTAGGTAATTTGGTTGGGAAGTGACCTTCTATCGCAAAGTTATAAGAGTTTTGTTGCCTGTGGCGAAAAATAAAAATTTTCACCAACTTTGCCGGCCCCTTTCTCGTACACCATGATACTTATTAAAAAGTTTTTAGCAACTTTAGATCCTCAACTTGTCCAAAGTGACCTCACCAAGTTTGAACGTGATCCCATGTAAGCTCTAGGACAAGTTCGTTCAAATACCGATGGTGCGATATGGCCAAAATCGGCAAAAAATGAATTTTCAATCAAAGATGGCGGCTTTCCTGTTCGTTTTAGAGCATAGGCTACGCTGACTTTTTTGACCGTCCCGACCTAAGGAACGCGTGTACCAAGTTTCGTGCATGTACATTAAACGTGCTCCTCAGGCCCACAATATTTAGGGGGTGGAGCAGTTATTTGTCCCGCCCACTTTCATTTTTTAACGCACATTCCCCGAAACACTAACAAACGTAAATTTACACCAGGTCTGATGCGCTTGCAAAAATTGGTGAGTTTTGGGGCATGTTCAGGGCCTCAAAAATGCGATTCATTTGGTAGGCGGAAGAAGAAGAAGAAGAATAACTCTTACGATTACAATAGGGTTCTTGCGCAACATTGTTGCTCGAACCCTAACTAGGTAATTTGGTTGGGAAGTGACCTTCTATCGCAAAGTTATAAGAGTTTTGTTGCCTGTGGTGAAAAATAAAAATTTTCACCAACTTTGCCGGCCCCTTTCTCGTACGCCATGATACTTATTAAAAAGTTTTTAGCAACTTTAGATCCTCAACTTGTCCAAAGTGACCTCACCAAGTTTGAACGTGATCCCATGTAAGCTCTAGGACAAGTTCGTTCAAATACCGATGGTGCGAAATGGCCAAAATCGGCAAAAAATGAACTTTCAATCCAAGATGGCGGCTTTCCTGTTCGTTTTAGAGCTTAGGCTTGCCTAGGTTTTTTGACCGTCCCGACCCAAGGAACGCGTGTACCAAGTTTCGTGCATGTACATTAAACATGCTCCTCAGGACGACAAGTTTTAGGGGCTGGAGCAGTTATTTGCCCCGCCCACTTTCATTTTTTAACGCACATTCCCGGAAACACTAATAAACGTAAATTTTCACCAGGTCTGATGTGCTTGCAAAAATTGGTGAGTTTTGGGGCATGTTCAGGGCCTCAAAAAGGCGATTCATTTAGAGGAAAAATAATAATAATAAGAATAATCTTCGCAGTTTCAATAGGGTTCTTGCAACCAAGTTGCTCGAACCCTAACTAGTACCGCAAGCGGTAATCAACGGGTTCGAGCTTGACGGCTCGCGGGTCTCCCTGCGCCCACCTCGCCGTGCGAGTCCTCTAGCTCATCTTCCGTTCATTCATTGCTTGCGGTAGTAGTTATTTTCAGCTTGGACTATTTTCAGCGTCCATGTGTTAAGTTAGAGGGCACTTCCTGTTTAAAATGGCAGACTTCCTCTTTTTCCTATTTAATTTAATTTAATTTAATTTAATTTAATTTAATTTAATTTAATTTAATTTAATTTAATTTTATGATTAAGTGCAATATAGGCTATGGTATTGGTATTGGTATTGGTTCAATATGTGCAGTAATTGCAAGTTTTAATAAAAATTTAACCCTCCACTTGTTTTTTTTATTTTGGCCCCCCGTGTATTTGACTTTGGCATTACTGCTTTACAGACATGTTCCGGGCGGGTTTGAGGTCTCACATATCAAGTTTCAAGTGAATACAGCAATCCCAATTAGAGCAGCATGAGAAACTGTAAATGTTAGATTTGATAGATTTGTAGGCAAATGCCTCCATCATGTGGCGAACAAAGGTTACTGCACTGACGAACCACTCAGTAGAGTAGATCCTGTGCAGTGTTCTTATGTCAACACCGTTGAACGATTTGTTATCATATTCAGCAAGCATCATCTACCATGTGTTTTACATGTTTTCATTCATTTTGAGTATGATACAATGAAATTTGTTAAAGTTATAATGGAAATTGTGAACTTGTATTTTATGTTACCACCAGAAGGCGCTGTTTTCAAAATGTACAGTTTTTGCACAAGCATCTTCAGCAAGATCCCATCATCGATCGTCACGAGTTTGGTTAAGATCTGACCTTCCATCGCAAAGTTATAAGAGTTTGTTGTTGTAGCGAAATACTAGACGTCATATTGTCTGCCGTCAACAGAAGGCACTGTTTTTGAAAGTGAATATTTTCATACAGGCATCTTCAGGGATTGACTATCATCAATCCTAGCAAGTTTGGTTCAGATTGGAATAGCATTCGCAAAGTGGTAGCAGTTTGTTTTTTGTCGCAAATATCTGACTTTGCAGTGTTGTCATTGCAACACTGTTGAACAATTTGTTATCATATTAGGCACGCATCATCTACCATGTGTTTTGAATGTTTTCCCAAATTTTGAGTTTGATACAAGGAAATTTGTTAAAGTTATAAGGGAAATTGTGAACTTGTACTTTCTGTTACCACCAGGTGGCGCTGTTTCCAAAATTTACAGTTTTTGCTTAGGCATCTTTAGCAAAAGCCCATCATCTATCATCACAAGTTTGGTTAAGATCTGACCTTCAATCGCAAAGTTATAAGAGTTTGTTGTGTGTTGCGAAATACCAGACTTCATAGCGTTTGCCACCACCAGGAGGCGATGTTTTCAAAATTTACAGTTTTTGCATAGACATCTTTAGCAAGGGCCCATCATCGATTGTCACTTGTTTGGTTAATATCGGACCTTCTATCGCAAAGTTATAAGAGTTTTGTTGCATGTGGCGAAAATCTTAAATTTTCACCAACTTTGACGCCCCCTTTCTCGTACGCCATGATACTTATTAAAAAGTTTTCAGGAACTTTAGATCCTCAACTTGTCCACAGTGACCTCAGCAAGTTTGAAGGTGATCCCATGAAAGCTCTATGACAAGTGCGTTCACATACCATTGGTGCGAAATGGCCAAAATCAGCAAAAAATTTACTTTCAATCCAAGATGGCGGCTTTCCCGTTCGTTTTAGAGCATAAGCTGCTTTGAATTTTTTGACCGTCTGGACCTAAGGAACGCGTGAGTACCAAGTTTAGTGCATGTACATTCAACATGCTCCTCAGGAGGATAAGTTTTACGGGTTGTAGGAGTTTCGCCTTTTGTTGTGAAAAATATGAATGAACGCCAAATTTGGCGCCCCCTATCTCAAAAACCATGTAACATTTTAAAAAACTTTTAATAACTTTAGATCCTCAACTTGTCCACAGTGACCTCAACCAGTTTGAAGGTGATCCCTTTAAAGCTCTATGACAAGTGCGTTCACATACCATTGGTGCGAAATGGCCAAAATCTGCAAAAAATTTACTTTCAATCCAAGATGGCAGCTTTCCTGTTCGTTTTAGAGCTTCGGCTACGCTGACTTTTTTGACCGTCTGGACCTAAGGAATGCGTGAGTACCAAGTTTTGTGCATGTACATTCAACGTGCTCCTCAGGAGGACAAGTTTTACGGGTTGTAAGAGTTTCACCTTTTGTTGTGAAAAATATGAATGAACACCAACTTTGGCGCCCCCTATCTCGTACACCGAGCGATATTTTAAAAAGCTTTCAGGAACTTATGCTCGGCAACTTGTTCACAGTGACCTCACCAACTTTCAAGGTGATGGCATAAAAACTCTAGGATTAGTTCATTCAAATATCAGGTGTCATAGTGTCTGCTGTCACCAGGGGGCGCTGTTTTTGAAAGAGAATATTTTCATATAGGCGTCTTCAGGGCCAGATTATCATCAATCAGAGCAAGTTTGGTTCAGATCGGACTCGGATTCGTAAAGTTGTAATAGTTTGTTTTTTGTCACAAATATCTGACTTTGCAGTGTTGCTGTGGCAACACCGTTGAACGATTTGTTATCATATAAAGCACGCATAATCGACCATGTGTTTTGAATGTTTTCCCAATTTTTGAGTTTGATACGATTAACTCTGTAAAAGTTATTACCGAAATGTTTATTTTTTGGATTTTCTGTTACCACAAGGAGGCGCTGTGCTAAAAATGTACAGTTTTTCCACAGACTTCTTCAGCAATGGTCCATCATCAACCCTAGGTAATTTGGTTGGGATGTGACCTTCTATCGCAAAGGTATAAGAGTTTTGTTGCCTGTGGCGAAACATTAAAATTTTCACCAACTTTGCCGGCCCCTTACTCTTACGCCATAATACCTATTGAAAAGATTTTGATACATTTGGATCCTCAACTTGTCCAAAGTGACCTCACCAAGTTTGAAGGTGATCCCATGAAAGTTCTAGGACAAATCTGTTCAAATATCATTGGTGCAAAATGGCCAAAATCAGCACAGCATTTACTTTCAATCCAAGATGGCGGCTTTCCTGTTCGTTTTAGAGCATAGGCTACGCTGACTTTTTTGACCGGCGTGACCTAAGGAACGCGTGTACCAAGTTTTGTGCATGTACATTAAACGTGCTCCTCAGGACCACAGGTTTTAGGGGGTGGAGCAGTTTTTTGGGCCGTCCACTTTCACCAGGGGGCGCTGATTTTGACTTGAAATATTTTCACATAGGTTTGTTCAGGGCCAGACTATAAACAATCCTAGCAAGTTTGGTTCAGATTGGACCAGGATTGGCAAAGTTGTAACAGTTTTTTTTTTGTAGTATTTTCTACCACCACCAGGAGGCGCTGTTTTCAAAATGTATTGTTTTCGGCAATATAGTCGCCTTCAGCAACTACCCATTATCAATCTTAGGAAGTTTGGTTGGGATTGGATCTTCCATCGCAAAGTTATAAGAGTTTTGCTTTTTGTTGTGAAAAATAGGAATTTACACCCACTTTGGCGCCCCCTATCTCGTACACCATGAGACATTTTAAAAACCTTTTGATAACTTAAGCTCCTCAACTGGTTCACAGTGACCTCACCGAGTTTAAAGGTGATCGCACAAGAACTCTAGGATTAATTCCTTCAAATACCAGAGGTCATATTGTCTCCGTCACCAGGGGTTGCTGTTTTTGAAAGTGAATATTTTCATATAGACGTCTTCAGGGCTGGACTATCATCAATCCTAGCAAGTTTGGTTCAGATTGGACTAGGATTCGCAAAGTTGTAGCAGTTTGTTGTTTTGTCGCAAAAATCCGACTTTGCATCATTACCATGGCAACATCATGTAACTCTACGCCATCATATTGAGCATGCATCATCTACCTTGTGTTTTGGGTGAGTTTTACCAATTTTGAGTTTGATACGATAATCTCTGTAAAAGTTATTCCCGAAATTGTAAAAGTAACTTTTTTTTTTAATTTTCTGCCACCACAAGGAGGCGATGTTTACAAACTTGACAGTTTTTGCATAGGCCTCTTCAGCAAGGGCCCATCATCAATCGCCACAAGTTTGGTTAAGATCGGACCTTCTATCGCAAAGTTATAAGAGTTTTGTTGCGTGTGGCGAAAATCTTAAATTTTCACCAACTTTGACGCCCCCTTTCTGGTACGCCATGATACTTATTAAAAAGTTTTCAGGAACTTTAGATCCTCAACTTGTCCACAGTGACCTCACCAAGTTTGAACGTGATTCCATGTAAGCTCTGGGACAAGTTCGTTCAAATACCGATGGTGCGAAATGGCCAAAATAGCCTCTGTTTTGGCGTGCAATCCAAGATGGCGTCCTTCCTGTAGGATTCACAGGGAAGTTGTCATCGACTTTTTTGACCGTCCCCCCCTCATGAACATGTGTGCCAAGTTTCGTTCATGTGCGTTAAACCAGAGAGCAGATGACCTAATAGAAGTTTTTTGCGTCAGTTTTTAGCACCGCCCTCTTCCATTTTTTGACGCACATTCCTTGAAACATTGATATACGTAATTTTACACCAGGTCTGATGGGGTTGCAAAATTTGGTGAGTTTTGGGGCATGGGAAAGGCCTCAAAAACGCGATTCATTTGGAGGAATAATAATAATAAGAATAAGAATAATCTTAGCGATTATAATAGGGTTCTTGCGCAACCAAGTTGCTCGAACCCTAACTAGTACCGCAAGCGGTAATTGACGGGTTCGAGCTTGACGGCTCGCGAGTCCCTGTGCGTCCACGTCGCAGCGCGAGTCCTCTTCCTCATCTTCCGTTCATTCAACGCTTGTGGTACAGGTTATTTTCAGCTGCATCCCCGCGCAATGTCAGGCGTGTCCTTTTAAAATGGCCGTCTTCCTGTTGGGTGAAAGGCGTGTCCGTAAACGTGTTTAGGGAAGGTACCTTGACTTACATAACAAGTTTCGTGTGGATCGGAGAATGTCAGACTTTACTTCCTGTTTCGGGAGTTGTACTTCATGTAAGGAGGTCATCCTTTACAGACATGTTCAGGGCGGGTCTGAGGTCTAACAGTGTGATTTCATCTATAAGTTGTTATTTTTGTGAAAAACAACTGATGGTATCAGAATTGAAGCTGATTTTTAGAAATAACTAGTTATTTTTGTGATAGAACATCTGATGGTATAAGAATTTAGGGTGCATTTTCTCTTTTTTCCCTCTGTTACTTTTTCTCTCTTCCCATTTTCCCTGTTGTTTTTTTCCTTGGCCCCTCTTGCAGTACCTTTTGCCCCATCTTTCCCTTTCAGAGCAGCATGAGAAACTGTAAATGTTAGATTT
>NW_025320632.1:0-20757 GCF_019176455.1 Solea senegalensis
AGTTATATGGCAGTTTTTTGCGATTTTTGTGGCCATGGTTACTCGAAACGCTTAGAAATAGTCATCGCACACAAGTCCCGGTCGAGCCGCACGTTTTGATATAACATGTGTGGGGGTTTTCTCAAAACTGTGGGAGGAGTTAGACGTCAAAGTTTTGGGTGGAAGAATACAGAGAGACTGACAAGCCCCTCCCAAAGTCCCCTCTGCTCCTTACACGCACGCACACACACACACACGCAAACACACGCACACACACGCTTGTCTCTATCTCTCCAAAACCAGCAGAGAAAGCAGAGAAAACAGCATGTTTTAAAATTGTCATATTTCAAGAACGGTTGATGATAGAGATACAATTTTTGGTTTGTGAGCGTCAGGAGGCTTTCGGCAACTCCCACATTTAAATTTGTGACAAACGGGCAAGAATTGACAGAGAAATCACAGTTTTAAAATCACCCTCGTCTTGATTTTTCCAGAACTCAAAAGCAGACATTTTAACATTGAGGTGAATGGAGAGTGTGACCAGAGTTGTCTGCGCTTTGAGGTGATTTTAAGAAAAACTACAAGTCATATGAACATGAAAACACACACAGGGTTAGACGACGCCCATGGCAACGTTTTGATGTAAAAATTGTCCGTGTAGGTTGGAAATTGTGGGCAGGAGAGGAGTTTGTTTAGAGATTTTTGGTGATTATTTTGCTGGATCTCGCTAGAGTGGGCCACTCTAGCGATCCGCCCACACACTTCACAGACCACTCACACAATCATTATAAAATCTGAAAATGTAAAAAAAAAAGTACAAAACGTAAACTGCGATTGTTTAAAAACCGTAACATGTATCAAAACTTTGACTTAGGTCAGAAAAGTCCCAAGTCTTGTGACCCGTTTAAAGTTCCAACCACGTTTCTACGTTAAAGTATGACGACACTGTGATGCTCCAAAGTGGGCTTGGTTTTTGATCGTTTCCCATTATTGTGTGAGTGGAAATTATTTTACATTTTCGCGATTTCTGTCGCCATGGTTACGCGAAAGTCTTAGAAAAGTCATAGCACACCATTCCCGGTCAAGGCGCACGTTTTGATATAACTTGTGTTGGGGTTTTCTCAAAACTGCGGGAGGAGTAGCGTGCCAAACTTTTGGCGGAAGAGGAAAATCAAGCGGAACTAGATCGGCAATTCCGTGCCGAAATTTCGAGGGTGCCTGCAGTTCTTGCGGCATGTGGAAGTTATATGATTTGGATCCAATCCACCTTGGAAGTACTTTTTGGTGGAGTCACCCAGTTTTAAAGGAGAGAGGGGGAGAGAGATTCACAAGCCCCTCTGTGTCCCATTCATGTGTATGTGGAAGTTATATGGCAGTTTTTTGCGATTTTTGTCGCCATGGTTACTTGAAACGCTTAGAAATAGTCATCGCACACAAGTCCCGGTCGAGCCGCACGTTTTGATATAACATGTGTGGGGGTTTTCTCAAAACTGTGGGAGGAGTTAGACGTCAAAGTTTTGGGTGGAAGAATACAGAGAGACTGATGACAAGCCCCTCCCAAAGTCCCCTCTGCTCCTTACACACACACACGCAAACACGCTTGTCTCTATCTCTCCAAAACCAGCAGAGAAATCAGAGAAAACAGCATGTTTTAAAATTGTCATATTTCAAGAACGGTTGATGATAGAGATAAAATTTTTGGTTTGTAAGCGTCAGGAGGCTTTCGGCAACTCCCATATTTAAATTGGTGACAAACGGACGTGAATTGACAGAGAAATCACAGTTTTAAAATCACCCTCGTCTTGATTTTCCCAGAACTCAAAAGCAGACATTTTAACATGGGAGTGAATGTAGAGTGTGACTGGAGTTGTCTGCGCTTTGAGGTGATTTTAAGAAAAACTACAAGTCATATGAACATGAAAACACACACAGGGTTAGACGACGCCCATGGCAACGTTTTGATGTAAAAATTATCAGTGTAGGTTGAAAATTGTGGGCAGGAGAAGAGTTTGTGTAGAGATTTTTGGTGATTATTTTGCTGGATCTCGCTAGAGTGGGCCACTCTAGCGATCCGCCCACACACTTCACAAACCACTCACACAATCATTATAAAATCAGAAAGCGTCGAAAAAAAGTACAAAACGTAAACTGCGATTGTTTAAAAACCGTAACATGTATCAAAACTTTGACTTGGGTCAGAAAAGTCCCAAGTCTTGTGACTCGTTTAAAGTTTCAACCACGTTTCTACGTTAAAGTATGACGACACTGTGATGCTCCAAAGCGGGCTTGGTTTTTCTCAAAATTTTGTCCGTTTCCCATTATTGTGTGAGTGGAAATTAATCGCAGTTTTTCGCGATTTGTGTCGCCATGGTTACTCGAAAGTCTTAGAAAAGACATAGCACACGATTCCCGGTCAAGGCGCACGTTTTGATGTAACTTGTGTTGGGGGTTTCTCAAAACTGCGGGAGGAGTAGCGTGCCAAACTTTTGGGGTGCGAGAATAATATCAAGAAGAATAAACGCGTAGGATTACAATAGATGCTTGCTCTGCAATGCAATCTAGTGAGAACCCTAGGGTTCTGACTAGTTTGCCTTGCAGCAGCAGGCACCTAACTAGTTTGCCTTGCAGCAGCAGGCACCTAATAAACGCCAGTGGAATATCAATAGGTGCTTCCGCTCAATGCATTCTAGTGAGAACTCTAGGTTCTCACTAGTATGCATTGTAGCTGCAGGCACCTAATTACAGCGTGACTCTAAGGCTGCTCCAGTGTTGATGCCAAAGAATGGTACTTCATACATAACGTTTATCTCCTATCTCAGAATAAATGACTAACATTTATTATATGAGGAGTTTACTGTGTATGTTGCTCACAACCGCTGGTAACAAGTCAATCATTTGATGACGACTGGTGAAAAATATCCGTGTGGAAACCAAGTGGACATGTCCACCCAATAGCGGACAAGGAGGTCACTCTGCAGAGGTCATTTCCGAGACATATTTTAGTGCACTTTTTTCCCAAATGCACTTTAAGAAGTCAAGACACTCCAGACAGTCGTTTATCTTTTATGCTGATGATTCAGCTGGGAGAGAGTTTTGTGCTGATTCAAGCCACGGCAGTGCTCCAACTATGAGTCACTATCACAGTCTATGAGAGAACTGAAGGTGACTTTTACTTCTGGAACCCAGAAAAGCCAAATGTTTCTTTCCACTTCCAAACTTTACTGGCTGCAAGTCAGACAATATAAAAAAGCATTTTTATTATTTAATCACACTAAAACACATCAAATGTAAGTGGTAAGAAGGCTGGGAGAGAGCCTTATTAATTGAACGAAGATTTGCCAAACTGCAGCGCCATATACCACCGCTGTGTCACACTCCTGGAAGGGACACACCGGGCTTTCAATTGACTCTGATGTACACATTTAGATGCTCAGAGGGACTGTGAAGCATGCCGTAAAGTAAAATGTTGAAGTTGCTTTTGAGGCATGAGCACAAAACCAGAAGTTAAATAGTGCTATAACAGATGATGCAGACCTGCTCAGGCTTAGACAGGGGCCATTCATCCTGTTATAAGTTGATGGACCATCAAAAAAAAACAAAATATATAAAATATCATCAGCATTTCCACGATCAATAATTAATCATGATCAAAAATAAATAACAGAGTATTTTCCTTGTCAGTTCTTGATGCTCACAGCGACGTTCAAGTGTGGATTGACACTCTGAGCATCAAAATGTGCCACCAACACACACGGTACCACGTTTGGAAGGTGACACCAAGGGAAGTGACATATAGTGACAGAATATGACACTCTTGGAATGAGAGGATTCACCCCTGGGCCAGGTGTTACAATCACAACCTGCTGATGTCATAGCTCTTGACTCATGGCACCACTCTCCTCCTCTCAGCAGCTCCACGCACGATAGCTGTTCTTAATGAATTATGAGGATTGACACGAGTAATAGCACATTGCTTCCAAATCCCTATTTAATTGAAACACGATGCAGAGCTGAGAGGCACGAGGGGTGATAAATTGGAACATCCGTCGGGTAATGAAAATGCCATCTGTTGCTATGACGTCCGGGCGATCCTGAAGGGGCGGCAGAGAGCAAGGAAAGCCCCGATCATGCTGGTCTCCAATCATCGTTGAAAAGGAAAAGTGGCTGTGGCATAGTCGGAGAGCAAGAAGAACAACCAGGAATTTCATAAAGAAACACAAAGCAGGTCTGAAAGGAGAGTAAAGAAGTGTAAAGAAGTCGGTGGGAATTGTTAAATAAGGAAATAAGTAAGAACAGAATAGGAAAGTAGAGCGGACGTCTACATTTCATCTCTTCCACTCTTCCTGCTGCTGTCTGTCCGTTGTCCCACTTACACAAACACACATATATATATATATATATCTGATGTATATACTGTACATCAGATGACAAGTGAGATGAAGTCCGCACACAGGCTGATGTGGTCATGAGCTTTTTAAGGTCAGTGGTAAATCATAGTAGGAGGGCAGATGCTCTTCTTCTGTGATGGACTGTAATCAGTGTTCCTTCACTTATCTGTCGTTTTCTCTATTACCCCTATATCACAAAGAAGGGCAGCAGCAGTGACAACAGCTTTCAATAGAGTGACAGCTTGATGAAAGTTGCGACATAGTAATGTGAAACGGGGGAGAGAGAGGATCACATGCAGCAAAGGTGGAATCAAACCCGGGTTGCTGCAGGGGGCCTTTGTCCCCCTGATGTGCAAACTCAACCACGTGAGCTATCTGGCACCAGTGCTTTTAATATTTGAATTATGAGAATGCTGGCACAAGGTGATGTCGACACAACACAGGACTTGGCAAGCGTTAGGCCCTCTCCATAATTTCCGTGTTCACAGAAAGTACGTCATTCGGGCTGTGTATACATTGGCAGATGATGACATTTACATCATGCAGACCATAGAGGAACGTTGTAGACTTGCAGACGTGGACAGTATGAGTTAGCCCTTAGGAGCATTCTAAGGTGTGCATGGCTTTGACATCTCCTTCACAAAATCAGAAGCAAAATATGATTTTAAAAGAAGTTACATTTAAACTCGGCTGTTGCACACACATAGTACCGACAACCAATATTCTTATACAACAGATACTGTCTTCAAGAGAAACACATTTGTTCGTTGCATGTTTGGTAAATTTCTTTAAAAAAAATTATATTTTAAGTTACTAATTTCCTTTACTTAAAGCAAGATCATTGTTTGGTAAACATCAGTTTGAGGTGTGAAGCACAGCTCACAGACCCGTTTAAAGCATTCCATTGAGCCGAACACAAACATTTAACATCAAAATAAATGCCAAACTCTAACCTTTGACTTAAGTTAAACCCATTTGTAAACCTAACCCTAAAACAAAGTCTTTTACATTTGTAAGAACCAACCAAAATGTCCTCACAACGATAGGAATCAAAATATGTTTTCAAAGTCTACAACAGACAAGTATACACACACGTGCGTGCACACACACACACACACACACACACACACACACACACACACACACACACACACACACACAGGGTAGAGTCAGTATTGACACCATTAACACAACCAGTCACTCGTTGAGAAGATGAAATGAGTCTGTTCAGGCATGAGAGCATCGAGTTTGACCTATGGAGCTCAGAGACACGATCTGCTGCTTTCTCACTGGAAACAGGGATTTAATCACACACACACACACACACACACACACGCGTGCACAAACACACACACACGCGTGTACAAACACACACACACACAGTTGAATGCAGGTTGTCTGCTTACATCTTGTACGACTACACCTTGTTCTCAATGCTGTCATTGTGGATTTCCTCTGAAAACCATTCTGGGGCAGATCCAGATCATTTACCACATACTTGATTTTTATTTAGTGATTTCTGGAGTTTGTTGGGTGGAGGTGTGTGCTCAGAGTTTCAATATTGGTGCGTTGCTATATTTAGGGATTATAATGGTATATAATGTCTATATGTCTAGTATTTTCAAGTAGCCTTATGCTACTTTAATTGATTTATTTAATCTGTCTGCTCCCTTCACTTTATTAAACCAATACATAAAATATTCACGTTATTATTATGAAATACTTTATTCCCTTATACATGGGTGTTTATCTTAGAGGTGCATTCAATGAACATCATAATTTGAGTTTCTTCTGCAAACAGTCCACTAACCAAATGCCTGCTTCTACTGCCACCATGTTGTAACAAATGGAAATACTACTAATAATAAATTGATCATTCATACAAAATGGTTCAGTTGTTCTCTTTTTAATATTGTAATTAGTAGTATATATCTTTGGAATAATAGAATGACATTTTTTCATTTCAGTTTTTTTTCCCCCCTGGAGGGTAGAGGCTATCGGCTAAGTAATTGGCTATTGGCATTTACATGATTCAGACTATTGTTGGGACTACAGATGAAAATTTGCCCAATATGCACTGTCCCTGTGAAATAAATTATATTGCTTTTAAAACTCCATCCTCAGTTGACTTTTGTCTTTAAACCAACAAAGGGTAGATGCAGGTCCTGCAGAAAGTACTCCATGTCACATGTTTTTGTTTTTTTAAAGTAAAATTTCAATGTAGAGCTAAAACTTACCCGATCAAAGGTAACAAAAAGCCATAAATGTTGGTTGGGAGTTTCAGGTATGAGTGTGCATGTGCTGCAGTTTTTCCTCTCTCCTGATAAGGAGTTGGGTTGACTGAGCCGTACAACTTTTCTTTATCTGTCTCTATCATTCTCACAGCTCAGGATCCTTCTTCCCCTGTGTTTCCTCTCCATTAGCAGCAAAGAGATCCCGCTGTAAATGCCAGGTCTGACATCTGTGTGGGCGAGGCGAGGTGATGCCAACACCCATGTAAGGTGCTGATCTATCATGTCATGTTGTAAATGTCAGGCTGCTCATCTCACCAGGAATCTCTATGTCTTATACATACATATAGGAACGCTTGTAGGAAAAGAGGGATGAAAGGAGGGCCAGCGTGCACGCCACCACAAAGCAAAGGTCGAGAGCAGCAGCTTCGAATGGAAATTTCTAATGGACGACAATACGAGGTTTGGTCTCCAGTGATTCACAAAAAAATAAATTCTTAAAGCTCAGAATATGACATCTTTATACATATATGTATACATATACATATACATACATATATATATATATATATACTGTATATACACAATATATATTGTTATATATGTATATATATATATATATTAGGGTGGATGTTCATACTTCATTGTGTGAGAACAGCCATGAATCACGCCAAAAGCTCCCCGTTGCCATGACAACAGCAGGGCCCCAGCACTTTCTAAAATAAGATTGAGGCAGAAAAGATCGGAGTTGCTGGGACATCCCTTTCCCTCCCAACAACACACACACACACACACTCTCACACATTCTCATATCTCTATCCATTTTAAAACTTTAACCATATCCACCGTTAATCCCCAACCTCAATCTTAACCTAACCACAATTCTGTTAGCCCAACCTGACAATGGTCACTGGTCCTGAATAGTTAACAAATATAAGAACACACACACACATAATATTACTATTACTACTACTAATAATACTATTCTCAGGACCCTGCATTGGCTTCCATTCATTTGGACAGTCGAAACAAAGCATTCTACCTAACCAGAACCATTTAATGACTAATCCTAACCTTAACCTAACCACAATTCATACTGTAGCCCTAAGCTTAACCAAACTGCCTTATTTGGACCAGGTTTTGGTCTCCACGAGGACTACCTGGCAAGGACCGGTAGAGGTGACAAACGCACAAACAACCTCTAGTCTACTGAGAGCTGAACATGAGTCAGCCTCACTGAAAGTCGTCTCACGGCATGTGTGACTCATGCCTGCCAGTTTTAGCTGCATACAGCTGAAGGTGGAGAGTGGGAATAATAAGCAAGCACTGATCTTGTCTTCAGTTCTACCTGCACTGCATTAGCCTGCTTGTCAAGGTGTGGAAAACAAATATGGGTGCAAATTTGTCAGATTATTCTGTAGGCTGGAAACATTCGGACGAGATGCTGTAGTGAATATTATCATCTTGAAGCTCTTGCGTGCGCTCTCATTTATTCTTGAATATAAAGAATGAGTGTGTTATAATTAAAAAGCAAAAAGAGACCTTGATTCAGATCTCCATTGTTTAAATGGGAGAAGTCCTTCACCATTCAGTTTGTCATTTGAACACAAACTGAATCAGTCAAGCATTCACACACACACACACACACACACACACGATGCTACAGATTTTTCAGTCAATCCAGTGCTTTTTTCACCCTGAAGGTGTAAAGACATGTGTGAACTGTATTAACAGGAAATTGCCTTACCTTCATAAGAACAGACTCACTGAGCTTTTCTCTGTTGACAATCTTTATGGCGACTTTCTGACATGTGACACAGTGGATGCCAAGTTTCACCAGACCTGAAACACAAAGAAATCACATTGTCACTTTAAATGTGAAGTGTTATTGGAGTGTTAATTGATAGGAGCGATAGCATGAAAAGGGCAGAGGACTGTAATCTCAGGGCTGTATGCTCTGACAGATAGGTTACTAGGGGCGATGGTAGCTCAGTGGTAGAGCGACTCAAACGTTGTGGGTTTGATACCCGGCTCTGCTAGTCCACATGCCGATGTGTCCTTGGGCAAGACACTTAACCGCATATGTATGAATGGGTAAGAAAGTAAAATGTGCTAGTGAATGGGTGAATGGCAAAACTGTAGTGTAAAGCAGTTTTGAGCAGTCTTCAAGACCAGAAAAGCACTATATACAACATCTGAACTGTTTTTTTGATTCATAAAATCAGGATTTGCACTCTTTTTCATCATCTGCATTATTTCTTCAGAAATGATGCTCTTCCTTTGAAAAGAAGAATCCCGTATCCATCCCCATGAGTGGATCATTACAATCATTATAATGGCTTCTTTCTCTGTAACGCCTCACTCCTCCACAACATGTCATGGGTATAGTGTTTGCCTAATCCTACAGAGGCACAGGAAACTTACATTATTATTGTACCTGGTTTGTTTGGTGATCAATATACAACAAAGAATTGAAAAATGACATCTATCAGGTTTGAGATGCCACCAGCATTTCTTGGAACCCAACACAACAACATTATACTTGAATGTGTTTTCAGTCATTTTGTGTTGAATGATTGAGAATTTCAGAGTTTTATTTGGAAGCCTGAGAGCATTTTCACAAGCTTATAACTTTTCTTTGGTTCTATGTTTGAGAGCACTTCACTTGTTTTTGTGTTTGACTTGTGTATGCAAGCATAAACAGTGCATTTCTGGTTGTGTGTGTGTGTGAGAGCGAACATCTTTTCCTCAAAATGAAATTTCCTCTAAAAAGGAGGAGTTTGACACGGTGGATGAAATCTGGTGGTGTGAGTCACAGATGGTGCTTGACATATTCACAGAGCAGAACATTGAAGCATTGCGAGAGTATTTCCTAAATTTCCCTAAGGTCAATAATGTGTCTCATGGCAGGAACACATCGATGTGTATCACAGCAATGTGGGGCTATTATGGACAAAGCCTAGGAACTTTTAATCACACCTTCTCTAATGCAATCATTTCTGATGTTTTTTCATTTAGTTTTTCATGAAGACATGTCAGCTGTCCAAACATTAGTTGCTGCAGGTGAATTAACTGTTTTAATCACAGCTGCTCCAGGTCTCTTTACCCCAGATCCTCCTGACAGATTCTGGCCCTGTCTGTTGAGGCTAAAGGAGTGAAGCAAATGTTTCCCACTGGTGATGAACTGTAACAAATTACAGCAGATATTTTTTTTAAGACGTTCCATCTCTAACTACTGCTAACACTTAAAAAAAACAACCCCACTGGGTAAAGTGAAGCAGATGGTGGCACCAAAATTAAACAATCATCGATCAAAAGTCTTGCAACAAGGTTCATTATTTCACAGTTTCACATCTGGCCAATCAGAATGCTTGTTGTTTACGATGTAACGCTGTATATTTGTAAAATTACAGAATATCAGACCTGGTGAACAAATTTTAACATGCATTCTGTAATTCCCGAAGCCTCTTTTTGTTGTATTTTTGTGAGCTCTCCTGAAGCGACGTTATCCCTCTAACAGAAATGTCAACATGCAATAGCTTTATCTTATTAGAGCCACAATGTCTCCATCCATCTCTATCAAAGCTCTGACACCAGGGGAGTATGGTTTACTTTGTAGTGAAGGTCCATGAAATGCCACTGCACATATGCAGATCTTCATTACCGTAAGCTGCATATATATTTCACAGAAGATGAGTGTCTCACTATTTGAAAGGTGATTTCCCTGTGGCAATTTCTTTCACAGAGGAAACAAGCAGAGCTGTGCACAGTGCGGGTGTTTGGGCCAATATGGCAGTCTGGGGGCTCTTTTATGTCTCCATTTAGAAACAAAAAAAGCATCTTGGGTGACATTTACCAGCTCTCATTGATCTTGTCAGAGCAGCTTGAAGAAGGCTGTGACTGCTTATAACAACACCAGCCTCAAAAGGCCCATAAAGGCTGCTCTGTATGGAGGTGTGACATGTGAACCTGTATGTGTTACAAGTGGAGCTGAGGGTCTGATGAAGAAGATGGATGCAGACAAAGATCATGAAGTGGATGGAAATGAAGCTGAGCTAAAAGAGGACGCGACTTGTCAGGTGGACTCAAACTAACTCTCCCTTATGTCATGTTTTAATAATCCATAATGTGTTAACAAAGTTTTTACTCTCCACACAGATAACCAGCTACAGCTATGCAGGCATTCACAAGTAGCATGTAATGATGTGTCTACACTTTATACTTTTACTTGTGCCTCCATTTATAATAATTTTATAATAACGGAACAATGACGTATATTAAAGTATGTTATGCTAGAGACAAATGAGGATCCAGGAAAGTGACCCTCTCACCTAATTAGTGTTGCTCCAGAGGTAATGTTGCCAATATATAACATGCAGAAATGAATGAGGAACATCTTCAATTATGGCAGAAATAAAATGACACTGTTACCACGTAATTATTATATTGCTGCTTTGCACCACAATTGCATTTGTTTACCCCGTCTTATTAATACTTTCGTCATATCTTATTAATCACAATGGGAGTGGCAAACTGAGGTCAGGAGTAAACAAAAGAAAATAAAGCATGTCTTCAGCAGCTAGTTTCGGATTAACATGTATATTCTCAACCAGAGCCCGAACTGTCTTTTAAATCAAATACCCTTTTTTTTTTTTTTTTTGTCAATCTCTGGTTTGGAGGTGGCTTTTTTCTGTTGTACCTATCTGACAATTGTCTAACATACAGTTTCCTTTAAAAAAAAAAAAAATAATTTTTCAAAACTGTTCATTTACTGACTGATATTACAACAGAATCTCTTTTAAAATAAAACAAAAACATCAAAAACAGATTAGATGAACATCTGTTTAGAAATCTCTCCTGAACTAAAATGCAGAACAACAACTGCACCTGTTTCACTGACAGGTGAAAACAGATGAGCATCAGTGAGCAGTGCACCCTGCGGATGGATAAACATTTACAAAGAATTCTAAATAGAAATTAAAATATTGTGAGTACGATTTGTTCTTGATTTCTGTTGCCTCAATTAATTCCCCTCTCTTATCAATGAAGTCATTTTTAAGGCCTCCTGCACTTGAGAGTGTCCTGACTTTGAACTTCCTCTGCTCCATCTCTGTGCTTTTGGGCTGAAAAAAATTACTTTCCAAATCAGCAATTAAGCTTCTGATTAATTCCACTTAAGCTGCTAACTATCAGCTCAAATAAGTCAAACACTTCAAAACCCAGAGTGCATTGCTTTGGGAAATATCCAATCAGACAAACCTCGTATAAAATCCCTTGTGAAAATGCACATTTTTGGGGGTAATTAAGCAGCTCTACATTTGGCTTCAAGTGAGATGTGAATACATGATACATACTGGCTCTGAATGGAGTCATGTGCCTCTGAGCTTTTGATTTCTTATGAGGTTGAAACTTTTTCTGTATCCATTTTTATTATTGTTAACATAAAAAATGAGGAAAAAAGTAAAGAGAAAATTCAGGTCCAATAAACTCCCGTCTCCTACATTAAAGGTTCAACAATGTAACAATGCATACATTCTTTAAACATTATCTTAAGCTCCTTTTCCTTTGTAATGGCTAATTAGAACCAACACACCAACTCATAATTATGTTGAAGAAATAACTACAGGAGCAACAACTCCCTGAGGGGTTTAATGAATTAGCAGAGCCAGTTGGCTACATAATAACAATAATAATAATAATAACAATAATAATAATAATAATAATAATAATAATGATAATAATAATAATAATAATAATAATAATAATAATATATTTTTATTGTGTGTCTGTGGTGGGCCCACAGTGTATTACACGGTGACAACAGCGTTGTCATCTTAACAAGGTCACCAATAGAAAAGGGGATTTCAAGCAAAAATGCTATTCAACAGGGGATTATCCAATGAGTAACTTTAATACTGCTGTTGGTTAACAAAGCGCTGAGCAGTTTGAGGCCAAAATAAACTTATTTTCCATTACATTATGAACATGTTCCATCCCTCAGGTTGTGTGGGAGTCAAAGCTAGAAACTGAAGAGTAACATTCAGTTTTTACAAGCCATATATCTGGAACAACCTCCCAGAAGAAACTGCAAGTCTGCTACAGCTCTTCTGCGTCTCCATTTAGGGGTCGCCAGAGTGGATCAAATTCTTATAACTCAGAGCTGAGGGCAGTTCTTTTTTTGCCAGAGCATTTTAATAATTTAGAGAACTATCTTTTGCTGTGTTGCTGCTTCTCTGTTCTTTATTTCACTCATTTTAATTCATTTTTTTTGAAACACAGAGTGCAATTATTTTTGCTTTGCTTGGCCTTTTTTCACCTGCATGTCTTTTGGCTTTAGATAGAAATATGACACGGACAACAAGAGGAAACACATCACCACACAGAGACAGACCATAAAAAATCATCATGGCTACCAAAATCCACTATAAAAGGAATCCACTGTGGCAAACTTTTTCATTATTGACAGTTTGTTGGTTCACAAAGCAGCTGATGTCCCTATGGGTGCATCAACTGGGATGCTGCTGCCTTAAACTCACAGAGCTGATGGACAAGGTTGTTTCCTATCAAGCGTCTAGAATTCTGTCATTTCAAAAATAACAGCTGCTACTTTACTTTTTAGTCCTTCGGTGCTCCAAGAATGACATGTCAGCTCTGTTGATGGATGCTGAGGGAGAACAATGGATAGGAAGTTTCCTGGAAACTAAGTAAAGGAAAAACTTTCTCCAGTAAAATGACAAGTGTCTCGTGAAAAGAGAAAAATGTGTCAAAAACCCTGAAAAGACTGAATGTGGCACGGAAGTTGGCTGTCTGTTGTGTACCCAAAACATTTGGGTAACTATGATGTGGATGAAGAATTTTCTCCACAGATAATGCAAAAAAACAGCTTGCATGGTGATCAGTGTTAGTGGGTCAGTGTTGTTTGGGTTATTTGGGTGATCTTTAGCAGTCACACGATTGTTTTTTGACTTTGTGATATATTCCTTAACTATTGGAGACTGTAGACAGAACCACTCTCCACTGTGCATCAATGATCTTCAGTCAGAGATGGTCCAGAGCCCAAAGCTTACATGCACTCTAAGCACCGCCCACATCACAAAGAAAGACCAACAGCACCTGCCCTTCCTGCGTTAACTACGGAAAGCCCATCTCCCCTCTCCCATAATAATTACGTTCGACAGAGGGACTACTGAGAGCATCCTCAGCAGCGCCATCACAGCATGGTTTGGCAACTGCACTGCTGCACACCGAAAGACCCTGCCGCGGAGATTGTGAGGATGGCGGAAAAGAAAGATCACTGGGATCTCTCTTCCTTCCCTCTCTGACATCTACAATACTCGCTGCCTGTGCAAGGCCACAAGCATTACGAAAGACAACATACATCCCCTCCCATGTACTTTTCTCCCTAATGCCATCAGGAAGAAGGTACCGCAGTATAACTGCCTGCACTTCTAGTATATAATAGGGAATATTTTCTTTCCCCAAGCTGTCAGACTACTAAACAAAATATGACGCGTCCTTGCACATTGCACACTGCACTTTTACACTCTGCTGCTATTTTTTTTGGTATTTTTACTCTCAACTACCTCACTTACTTATAGATACAAGCACTCTGTAACAACTTCCTGCACTGAATATGTCTGTCTGCACTGAATATGTCTGTCTGCACTGAATGTGTTGTCTTGCATTGTTTGTCTCCAGTGTTCTACACTGTTGAATGTAGCACCAACTGATCCTGCTGAAACGCTGTTTCACTTCACTATGTACAGTATATTATGGTTGAAATGACCACTTCCACTTGACTTGTACTTGGACAACATAAAACTCTTCAGGTTTAGTCACAGGTTGTGTTATACAGTAACATCCCTGTACAAAGACTGAGATATGACCGGATAAAAGTAAACGTCTTACGATACTTATGCAGTAAATAGACATAACACTGGATAGTGATTGTGAGAAAACAAATAAAGGCTCTGGTAATATTTGCAAAGAAAAAAAAATGAAGATAACTCATCGTTCCATCCATCCATCCATCCAACCAGGTATGGTTCTCAGTGGTGGTGGCAGCAGCTCAAATTAAGTAATCCAGGCACTCTTCTCCAGAACCAAATATTCCGCAAATTATAAAATATTCCAGTGTCAGACACATACTGTGGTTTCTCCAGTGTGTTTCCCCTACGGCCTCCTACTTGTTGGATATGCTCTAAATAAAAAGGAATGTACATTAAGCACCTCAACTCCTTTTCCACATAGGAGCTTTACTCAGAGCTCACTTTGATATCAGAGCTCCTTACTTACCTGAATAAATCAATGATGATCTTGTAAACCGGACTAAATGACATAGATTAAATCTACTTTAATACTATGAAGAAGGAGAGCATTATCAGCTCAGGAGACAGCTTTTTTTAAAGACTGTTCAGTGTTTTTATGTGCAGAAATCTTTTTATTCAGGGCTTTGAGGAGGGTGCAGGGATCCTGTAACTGCAGGTCACACTCACCAACAACACTCAAATGAGATTCCATGCATGGCAGCAGCCCAACCAGTGGGAGAAATAGTGGTCCCTTCTAAATGGCACTTGCAATCCACAAACCCTGTGATTAGTGGATGACAGATATACTGTAGTTCATAAGCTTACAATATAGGCAGCAGGAGATTTATGAGATTAGAACGGCTCCCTGAGGAGATTCACCTCACTGAGCCTAACAGATGGGGGGAAATTGACTGGAGAGCTACTTGGCTTAATAAACCAAATTTTGTTTCTTATTCTCTCAAATCATGTTTCACAATGAAACACCAACTCTCTCATTTCTCACTCCATACCTTGACTTAAAGAGAAATAGGGCAAAGAAGAAAACATCACTCAACAGACAGGTGTGGAGCTCAGTGAGACCCTGATGGGAGTCTTTAGGGCTGTCAAGGAGTCGTCTACAGCTGTCCAACATGACTGATGTGCCCAACGCCTATCGCATTTGAATCAGACCATGCACCAACCAAAACTGAGCTCTGGCCTAGTTACATCTCATCACAGAGACGGAGAAAATCATTTTCATTCACATTACAGACTCAAAAAGAAAGGAAAAGAGCAGGGACACTCTTACACAGATACATCCACATTGTTCTAAAATAATATACCAAATACCAAACTATTAAATGAATAACAACAAACTACAAATATAGCAGCAAACGTATCAAGCAAATGTATCAAAAATAAAAGACTGTATTTTTGTTTCAAAAATACTAAAAGTTCTTTCCCCCCCAAGTGGTGCAAGTGAAAGTGGTGGATTATGGGGTTGTCAATCTCCAACCAAGTGATTTTAAGCCAGAAAAAAACCTTAAGGGAGCTGCAATCACCTTTTGGCAAGTGGAAATGTACATTTCATGGGTATGTATTGGTCATTTAAGGGTATTCCAAAAGGTAAGAAGGACTAGGTGAGGTATAATCTGCCAATATTACTTTCATGAAGTGATGTTGAGGCAGAAAAAAACATTTAGGTTACAAGGTAGGTGCTGCAATCTCTTTTTGCCAAGTGCAAAATTGAATTTGTATGGTTTGTATTTCCACCTCAAACATATTTAAATTGATGAAAAAAAACTGGACTGGATTGGTTGAATGTACTTAGCTTCTATAAATAATATCTGCCACACTGGCAGGAACAAACAGTGATATAAATGCTTAATTAAAATAAATTACCTACATTAAGTCACTCACCTTGCATTGAATCTACTTTCTGTCTGACCTCAACAGGTCTAGACAAATTAAAGTAGGCGCCAAGCACAGTACAGTCCAGTCTATAGCAGTGTTCTTGTTGTTGATGTTAATATACGTAAGTACTTTAAAAAACACAACAATACATGATACAAAACACGAAGGCATTTTCATCATTTCAATAACAGCTCCACACACAGAGATTACATATATACTTCATTCCCTGCCCTCACATCAAGCAAAAAGACACTGATTAGGACAGAAATCAGCACTGTAATCGCCTACCAAGATCTTGGTCATTTGATTTCACCCTCCTTTGATCCAACTCATCATCTGAGTCAAGATCTCTGTAACATTGATTAACTGCTGCTTCTGGTTTACCAGCAAGGTTGAGAGATACGTGGTCATAGGCTGAAGCTAATGAGATCACATAGACAGAAATGAGCCTGAACATTGATTTAATACCATGAATTAAGCATCAAAACGCTGTGAGGCTGTCCCACTCGGCGTTCCAGACCCGTGAAGAATGATTGGATTTGAAATGATCACGGTCTGACTGAGCAGCTGTGTCTTTTCTTTTTTCTTCAGCAAGGGGGATTTTTAAAACCACACAAAGCCAACCACAATTTAATATACAGTATTGTCTAATAACCAACAAGAGAGAGAGATGCTGCTGCTACTAAGCAACTGCAACAAAACCAATACTTCTCCAGTGCTGTATTTCTTGCACTTATGATGATGCTCGTGCTAAACCACTTGACCAGAGCTGTGAGGGTTCACTTGCACTTGTTGCCTGAACTGACCTGTTTAGACCCATGAGATGATCTGGTCTTGGATAGTTTGAAAAGAGAGGACCTGTTACTGTAAGACCTCTAACTCCAGACAGACCCAGACTATTGTTGTAATAAACAGGAGTCAAATAGAGAATATTTTATTCTGAATAGCTCAAACATGATGTCATCTAAAAAGACTTCCATGACAACAGCACAGGTCCCGTTGAACACGACACAAGGTGGACTAAGTGGTCGGATGTCACAGCTGATCTGCTGCGTTTCTCTTCCTGGTGTGTTCTGACGCGTACACACACACACACATACACACATTCATACTCCTGTTGAACTACTGATGCAGTAGGGACCACTCAAAACACACACCAACTCCCCTTTACAACAATGACACATGTTAGTGTGTAATGTAATAATGTTTGTACACATTTTGTGCACACAAAATATAAATATCACTTTCAGAGACTTAATGGCTTCCCCTTTTCTTGTGATTGGTGTGTGTGTGAGTGTGTGAGACTAAAGTGATCTTTATGCACAGGGTTCCTGTGATTGTCAGTGGCAACATGAACTGATGGAATTCAGAGCTTCCTAAACACTGACTGCCACAAAATGATTTTTGTTCAGTGTGTTGTTCTGTTCATTCATCTCCCTGCCCATGCAGTGTTCTCTCTCTCTCTCTCTCTCTCCCTTTACACACACACACACACACGACAGCTGATCTATCTGCCCTTGTTCTCCGTGTTCAGTGTGTGCAGCCTATATCAAATTATTATAAGAAAAAGCGTGATACTCAGCACAGAGAAGACAGTGCCAAAGTGTCTGGGTTTGCAAGTTAGGTAGATAACATTGGCATCTTACTGGCACAGTAATAACATTACCTTCATCTCTGTTATCTATTGATTATCTAACCAGTAAAACAATGTCACCGCATTTTGTTTCTATGCTATATTTAATTCATAAATAAATATAGATTTAACAACAACTACATCCTAAAGGCAACACTGTGGAAGAATATGTTGGTCTGTTATAACCATAACATACCAGCATAAAACAAGAGTTTCACACAACAATTTCTCAAGAAAATAATAATTTGATTAGGGATATGTCGAATTTCCCAGGGACCCATGTTCATAAAACTCGGCTCATTACAGAGCTTCATGTGAGAGGAACAACTGAACACTATGAAAAGAGACAAGGAGGACACGAGAGGTGCTTACCTAATTTTCACATTGCCATGTTGAGAGAGGGAGGCAGCCGTCCAATCAGCAGAGAGCATGAGGAGAGAGCAGGAAAGAAGAGACCAATGGTTAGCTGTGAGGACAGAGTTCTACCAGGCAACAGATGAAAATAACACAAGCTTGGTTTAGCACAGTTTCAACGACAGTTAACCCAGTCTATTTTTCTCTTTGGACCTTTGCGCTAATTTCAATTTGCTCTTTGATCAACACACACACACACACAGTAACTATGTCAAGGTTAGTCTCCCCTCCTCCATCATTACACTCCCCACTGCTCACCCTTTCCCGACAGTATGAATCCTATTCAATATGATTCACCTTCCTCATTCATTTTTTTTCAAAATCTTGACAAAAAACAGCTCCACTTTTAATCTTTAACAGGGTAATTAATAAAAACAGCTCCCGCTTCTTCTTTTTTTTTACTACTCTTTTCTATTTCATCAGCATGTAGGAAGAGGGGGAGGAGAAGAAGAAGAGGGAGGCCAAGAAAGCAGGTCAAGGCTCCAGAGAAGGAGACAGAAAGACAGAGAGTATTGTGAAGTAAAACACTCGATGTTCAGGTCATGAAGCATACACAAATCAATGTGACTGCTTAAAATGTATGTTAATGCAGGTGTTTAATTTGCTTCACTTCATCAACATGTAACCTTAGAGCTGATGGAAATGCCCCACATGCCCCACTGTCTGTAAACTATCCACTCAGCAAGGGCCTTTGACAATGCACATGAATAAGTAAGTCATTAATTAAGAGTCCCATATTCAAAATACTGTCTTTTTTTGTCTTTTTACATTTTAAAATCAATTTGGAGCTACAGACGGGACTTAAAGTTTCTAATGCATTGATTCTGTCTTTAAACATGCAGCTTTGTGGAAGAGTGGCACTAAATTGCTGGATAATTCCTCTGAGTAAAACAATATTGTTTTTCAAACAAACAGACAACAGTGTGCATAACAATATGTACATGCTACAGTATATATTCATGTATACTGTACAGGGTATGTGTGTGTTGTGTACATATGGATACGTGTGCATATGACAAGTGCATTTTCACAGTTAAATGGATAAAAGATGAAAAGAATGATGGGGGTGGGGCCAGTATAATAAATAGGGAATGAACGAGGGAGAGGGTAAACAGAAGAGAGACGAGATATATGAAACAGGTTTGTAATTTATTTTATTACGTACGCTGAGGTAAAATAACTAATGTAGTCAAACACAACAGCTCATCAAAAAACTGCTTCATTTTAGTATCTTATAAAGTTCTGGTCTTTTTTTTAATGTCCTTTCCTTGACATTTATATTGTTGTCGAACACAGGGGGTGAAGTTATAGCTTTTGAATACATTTATTTTAAAAATGATTATATTTAAATTTAAATATGCAAATATACTGCATAACTTGCAGGACATGAACACATGGAGAGTTGCAGCCGTACGGCTCCTTCTGCTGTTTCTGCTGCTGCTGACTGTAATAAAGTCAGAGAAAAAGTGTCTGCGAGCGCCTTCGAAAGCCTGCTGTGCACAACTTAGTTCCCCACAGAGGGAGCTATTAAAGAGGAGGCCAAAGGCCACCCACGAACACATAAACACTGTGATGTTGTGAGGGGTCCAGCACATCTCTGCCTGGACTAAAATTTAACTCTCGCATTCACTGTAGACTTTTAATCTCAACTTCTGAGAAAAGAAGATTACAAACCCAGTAAAAAAAAAAGGCAGTTTGGGTTTGTTTTGGTCCTTAAACATATTGGTCTACTTGGCCTATTTTCCCACCGCAATGTGCACGACACAGTACTTCAGCAAAGAACATGTGTTAATGTGAATTTGAAAGTTAATTAAGCATATTGATGAACATATCAATGTAAATATGCCAGAAGAGCCAAAAGGCTACTTTACTTTACATCTTCCACAGTCACAGTCTTTTCCACAGTTATCAGTTAAATGGTCATTACTCACAAGCCTGTGCCATCAGAAGGAAATCTTGCTATGACAGCAGAACAGCAATAGTTTCAGTTTTATGTTACTCTTAGGATCGAGGCAGAAACACAGGGTCGTCAACCCACAAGAGGGAGAGAGAGAGAGAGAGAGAGCAGGGGACAAAACCAGATCTGAGCAGGATGAGAAGAGATTCTAGTTGGCGAGACACTTCCGACAATATAGTGTGTTGACAGCACAGTAAAATTAAAAATCTGTTTCAGGGGTTTTGAGGTTTTTCCAAGATTAATAATCACCAAATGGAAAGCAACTGCTGTCAGGAGAGAGGAAACGCGTTGAACTGTAGAACATGGCATAACAAAATCCCTTCACTCAAATCACTGTGAAATGTTAAAGATTTGTTTTTTATTTATTTATATCGCCGTGAATATTGGAGTAAACAAAAAAAAATCTGATACTTGAAATCAGGATAGAGAGATGTCCTTATAGTGGCAAAATAAT
>NW_025320633.1:0-17101 GCF_019176455.1 Solea senegalensis
TTGAAAATATTCACTTTCAAAAACAGCGCCCCCTTGTGACACCAGCCACTATGACACCTGATATTTGAATGAACTTGTCCTAGAGTTTTTGTGCGATCACCTTGAAAATTAGTGAGGTCACTGTGAACAAGTTGCCGAGCATAAGTTACTGAAAGCTTTTTAAAATGTCGCTCGGTGAACGAGATAGGGGGCACCAAAGTTGGTGTTCATTCATATTTTTCACAACAAAAGGCAAAACTCTTACAACCCGTAAAACTTGTCCTCCTGAGGAGCACGTTGAATGTACATGCACGAAACTTGGTACTCACGCGTTCGTTAGGTCCAGACGGTCAAAAAAGTCAGCGTAGCCGAACCTCTAAAACGAACAGGAAAGCAGCCATTTTGGATTGAAAGTACATTTTTCGCAGATTTTGGCCATTTCGCACCAATGGTATGTGAACGCACTTGTCATAGAGCTTTAATTCGATCACCTTCAAACTGGTTGAGGTCACTGTGAATAAGTTGAGGATCTAAAGTTATTAAAAGTTTTTTAAAATGTCACATGGTTTTTGAGATAGGGGGCGCCAAAGTTGGCGTTCATTCATATTTTCACAACAAAAGGCGAAACTCTTACAACCCGTAAAACTTGTCCTCCTGAGGAGCACGTTTAATGTACATGCACTAAACTTGGTACTCACGCGTTCCTTAGGTCAGGACGGTCAAAAAATTCAAAGCAGCCTATGCTCTAAAACGAACGGGAAAGCCGCCATCTTGGATTGAAAGTAAATGTATTGCAGATTTTGGCAATTTCGCACCAATGGTATGTGAACGCACTTGTCATAGAGCTTTCATGGGATCACCTTGAAACTTTGTGAGGTCACTGTGAACAAGTTGAGGATCCAAAGGTATCAAAATCTTTTCATTAAGTATCACGGCGAACAAGAAGAAGGTCAGGAAAGTTGGCGAAAATCACGATTCCTCGTAACACACAACAATCTCTTATAACTTTGCCATGGAAGGTCAGATAGTAACCAAACAAGTGACAATCGATGATGGGCCCTTGCTAAAGATGTCTATGCAAAAATTGTAAATTTTGAAAACATCGCCTCCTGGTGGTGGCAAACACTAGGAAGTCTGGTATTTCGCAACACACAACAAACTCTTATAACTTTGCGATTGAAGGTCAGATCTTAACCAAACTTGTGATGATCGATGATGGGCTTTTGCTGAAGATGCCTATGCAAAAATTGTAATTTTTGGAAACAGCGCCACCTGGTGGTAACAGAAAGTACAAGTTCACAATTTCCCTTATAACTTTAACAAATTTCCTTGTATCAAACTCAAAATTTGGGAAAACTTTCCAAACACATGGTAGATGATGCGTGCCTAATATGATAACAAATTGTTCAACAGTGTTGCCATGACATCACTACAAAGTCAGATATTTGCGACAAAAAACAAACTGCTACCACTTTGCGAATGCTATTCCAATCTGAACCAAACTTGCTAGGATTGATGATAGTCAATCCCTGAAGATGCCTATATGAAAATATTCATTTTCAAAAACAGTGCCCCCGGTTGACGGCAGACAATATGACGTCTGGTATTTCGCTACAACAACAAACTCTTATAACTTTGCGATGGAAGGTCAGATCTTAACCAAACTCGTGACGACCGATGATGGGATCTTGCTGAAGATGCTTATGCAAAACCTGTACATTTTGAAAACAGCGCCTTCTGGTGGTAACAGAAAATACAAGTTCACAATTTCCCTTATAACTTTAACAAATTTCATTGTATCATACTCAAAATGAATGAAAACATATAAAACACATGGTAGATGATGCTTGCTGAATATGATAACAAATCGTTCAACGGTGTTGACATAAGAACACTGCACAGGATCTACTCTACTGAGTGGTTCGTCAGTGCAGTAACCTTTGTTCGCCACATGATGGAGGCATTTGCCTACAAATCTATCAAATCTAACATTTACAGTTTCTCATGCTGCTCTGAAAGGGAAATATGGGGCAAAAGGTACTGCAAGATGCTGCTCTTAAAGGGAAAGATGGGGCAAAAGGTACTGCAAGAGGGGCCAAGGAAAAAAAAACAGGGAAAATGGGAAGAGCGAAAAAGTAACAGAGGGAAAAAAGAGAAAATGCACCCTAAATTCTTATACCATCAGATGTTCTATCACAAAAATAACTAGTTATTTCTAAAATTCAGCTTAAATTCTGATACCATCAGTTGTTTTTCACAAAAATAACAACTTATAGACAAAATCACACTGTTAGACCTCAGACCTCAGACCGGCCCTGAACATGTCTGTAAAGGATGACCTCCTTACAGGAAGTACAACTCCCGAAACAGGAAGTAATGTCTGACATTCTCCGATCCACACAAAACTTATTATGTAAGTCAAGGTACCTTCCCTAAACATGTTTACGGACACGCCTTTCACCCAACAGGAAGACGGCCATTTTAAACGGACACGCCTGACATTGCGCGGGGATGCAGCTGAAAATAACCAGTACCACAAGCAGTGAATGAACGGAAGATGAGGAAGAGGACTCGCGCTGCAACGTGGACGCACGGGGACTCGCGAGCCGTCAAGCTCGAACCCGTTGATTACCGCTTGCGGTACTAGTTCTTATTCTTATTATTATTATTCCTCCAAATGAATCGCGTTTTTGAGGCCTTTCCCATGCCCCAAAACTCACCAAATTTTGCAACCCCATCAGACCTGGTGTAAAATTACGTATATCAATGTTTCAAGGAATGTGCGTCAAAAAATGGAAGAGGGCGGGGCTAAAAACTGACGCAAAAAACTTCTATTAGGTCATCTGCTCTCTGGTTTAACGTACATGAACGAAACTTGGCACACATGTTCATGAGGTGGGGACGGTCAAAAAAGTCGATGACAACTTCCCTGTGAATCCTACAGGAAGGACGCCATCTTGGATTGCACGCCAAAACAGAGGCGATTTTGGCCATTTCGCACCATCGGTATTTGAACGAACTTGTCCCAGAGCTTACATGGAATCACGTTCAAACTTGGTGAGGTCACTGTGGACAAGTTGAGGATCTAAAGTTCCTGAAAACTTTTTAATAAGTATCATGGCGTACGAGAAAGGGGGCGTCAAAGTTGGTGAAAATTTAAGATTTTCGCCACACGCAACAAAACTCTTATAACTTTGCGATAGAAGGTCCGATCTTAACCAAACTTGTGGCGATTGATGATGGGCCCTTGCTGAAGAGGCCTATGCAAAAACTGTCAAGTTTGTAAACATCGCCTCCTGGTGGTGGCAGAAAATTAAAAAAAAAAGTTACTTTTACAATTTCGGGAATAACTTTTACAGAGATTATCGTATCAAACTCAAAATTGGTAAAAATCACCCAAAACACAAGGTAGATGATGCATGCTCAATATGATGGCGTAGAGTTACATGATGTTGCCATGGTAATGATGCAAAGTCGGATTTTTGCGACAAAAAAACAAACTGCTACAACTTTGCGAATCCTAGTCCAATCTGAACCAAACTTGCTAGGATTGATGATAGTCCAGCCCTGAAGACGTCTATATGAAAATATTCACTTTCAAAAACAGCACCCCCTGGTGACGGAGACAATATGACCTCTGGTATTTGAAGGAATTAATCCTAGAGTTCTTGTGCGATCACCTTTAAACTCGGTGAGGTCACTGTGAACCAGTTGAGGAGCTTAAGTTATCAAAAGTTTTTTAAAATGTCTCATGGTGTACGAGATAGGGGGCGCCAAAGTGGGTGTAAATTCCTATTTTTCACAACAAAAAGCAAAACTCTTATAACTTTGCGATGGAAGATCCAATCCCAACCAAACTTCCTATGATTGATAATGGGTAGTTGCTGAAGGCGACTATATTGCCGAAAACAATACATTTTGAAAACAGCGCCTCCCGGTGGTGGTAGAAAATACTACAAAAAAAAAACTGTTACAACTTTGCCAATCCTGGTCCAATCTGAACCAAACTTGCTAGGATTGTTGATAGTCTGGCCCTGAACAAACCTATGTGAAAATATTTCAAGTCAAAATCAGCGCCCCCTGGTGAAAGTGGACTGGCCAAAAAACTGCTCCACCCCCTAAAACCTGTGGTCCTGAGGAGCACGTTTAATGTACATGCACAAAACTTGGTACACGCGTTCCTTAGGTCACGCCGGTCAAAAAAGTCAGCGTAGCCTATGCTCTAAAACGAACAGGAAAGCCGCCATCTTGGATTGAAAGTAAATGCTTTGCTGATTTTGGCCATTTTGCACCAATGATATTTGAACAGATTTGTCCTAGAACTTTCATGGGATCACCTTCAAACTTGGTGAGGTCACTTTGGACAAGTTGAGGATCCAAAGGTATCAAAATCTTTTCAATAGGTATTATGGCGTAAGAGTAAGGGGCCGGCAAAGTTGGTGAAAATTTTAATGTTTCGCCACAGGCAACAAAACTCTTATAACTTTGCGATAGAAGGTCACATCCCAACCAAATTACCTAGGGTTGATGATGGACCATTGCTGAAGAAGTCTGTGGAAAAACTGTACATTTTTAGCACAGCGCCTCCTTGTGGTAACAGAAAATCCAAAAATAAACATTTCGGTAATAACTTTTACAGAGTTAATCGTATCAAACTCAAAAATTGGGAAAACATTCAAAACACATGGTCGATTATGCGTGCTTTATATGATAACAAATCGTTCAACGGTGTTGCCACAGCAACACTGCAAAGTCAGATATTTGTGACAAAAAACAAACTATTACAACTTTACGAATCCGAGTCCGATCTGAACCAAACTTGCTCTGATTGATGATAATCTGGCCCTGAAGACGCCTATATGAAAATATTCTCTTTCAAAAACAGCGCCCCCTGGTGACAGCAGACACTATGACACCTGATATTTGAATGAACTAATCCTAGAGTTTTTATGCTATCACCTTGAAAGTTGGTGAGGTCACTGTGAACAAGTTGCCGAGCATAAGTTCCTGAAAGCTTTTTAAAATATCGCTCGGTGTACGAGATAGGGGGCGCCAAAGTTGGTGTTCATTCATATTTTTCACAACAAAAGGTGAAACTCTTACAACCCGTAAAACTTGTCCTCCTGAGGAGCACGTTGAATGTACATGCACAAAACTTGGTACTCACGCATTCCTTAGGTCCAGACGGTCAAAAAAGTCAGCGTAGCCGAAGCTCTAAAACGAACAGGAAAGCCGCCATCTTGGATTGAAAGTAAATTTTTTGCAGATTTTGGCCATTTCGCACCAATGGTATGTGAACGCACTTGTCATAGAGCTTTAAAGGGATCACCTTCAAACTGGTTGAGGTCACTGTGGACAAGTTGAGGATCTAAAGTTATTAAAAGTTTTTTAAAATGTTACATGGTTTTTGAGATAGGGGGCGCCAAATTTGGCGTTCATTCATATTTTTCACAACAAAAGGCGAAACTCCTACAACCCGTAAAACTTATCCTCCTGAGGAGCATGTTGAATGTACATGCACTAAACTTGGTACTCACGCGTTCCTTAGGTCCAGACGGTCAAAAAATTCAAAGCAGCTTATGCTCTAAAACGAACGGGAAAGCCGCCATCTTGGATTGAAAGTAAATTTTTTGCTGATTTTGGCCATTTCGCACCAATGGTATGTGAACGCACTTGTCATAGAGCTTTCATGGGATCACCTTCAAACTTGCTGAGGTCACTGTGGACAAGTTGAGGATCTAAAGTTCCTGAAAACTTTTTAATAAGTATCATGGCGTACGAGAAAGGGGGCGTCAAAGTTGGTGAAAATTTAAGATTTTCGCCACATGCAACAAAACTCTTATAACTTTGCGATAGAAGGTCCGATATTAACCAAACAAGTGACAATCGATGATGGGCCCTTGCTAAAGATGTCTATGCAAAAACTGTAAATTTTGAAAACATCGCCTCCTGGTGGTGGCAAACGCTATGAAGTCTGGTATTTCGCAACACACAACAAACTCTTATAACTTTGCGATTGAAGGTCAGATCTTAACCAAACTTGTGATGATAGATGATGGGCTTTTGCTAAAGATGCCTATGCAAAAACTGTAAATTTTGGAAACAGCGCCACCTGGTGGTAACAGAAAGTACAAGTTCACAATTTCCCTTATAACTTTAACAAATTTCCTTGTATCAAACTCAAAATTTGGGAAAACATTTAAAACACATGGTAGATGATGCGTGCCTAATATGATAACAAATTGTTCAACAATGTTGCAATGACAACACTGCAAAGTCACATATTTGCGACAAAAAACAAACTGCTACCACTTTGCGAATGCTATTCCAATCTGAACCAAACTTGCTAGGATTGATGATAGTCAATCCCTGAAGATGCCTATATGAAAATATTCACTTTCAAAAACAGTGCCCCCTGTTGACGGCAGACAATATGACGTCTGGTATTTCGCTACAACAACAAACTCATGGGGACTCGCGAGCCGTCAAGCTCGAACCCGTTAATTACCGCTTGCGGTACTAGTTAGGGTTCGAGCAACTTGGTTGCAAGAACCCTATTGTAATCGCTAGGATTATTCTTATTATTATTATTATTATTATTATTCCTCCAAATGAATCGCGTTTTTGAGGCCTTTCCCATGCCCCAAAACTCACCAAATTTTGCAACCCCATCAGACCTGGTGTAAAATTACGTATATTATTGGTTCGGGGAATGTGCGTCAAAAAATGAAAGTGGGCGGGGCTAAAAACTGACGCAAAAAACTTCTATTAGGTCATCTGCTCTCGGGTTTACCGTACATGAACGAAACTTGGCACACATGTTCATTAGGTGGGGACGGTCAAAAAAGTCGATGACGACTTCCCTGTGAATACTACAGGAAGGCCACCATCTTGGATTGCACGCCAAAACAGAGGCGATTTTGGCCATTACGCACCATCGGTATTTGAACGAACTTGTCCCAGAGCTTACATGGGATCACCTTCAAACTTGGTGAGGTCACTGTGGACAAGTTGAAGAGCTTAAGTCATTGAAAGGTTTCTAATAAGTATCATGGTTTTCAAGATAGGGGGCGCCAAATTTGGAGTAAATTACCAATTTCTCGCAACGCACAACAAAACTCTTATAACTTTGCGATGGAAGGTCCGATCTTAACCAAACTTGTGGCGATCGATGATGGGCCCTTGCTGAAGATGCCATGCAAAAACTGTCAAGTTTGTAAACATCGCCTCCTGTTGGTGGTAGAACATCTAAAAAAAAAAGTTACTTTTACAATTTCGGGAATAACTTTTACAGAAATTATTGTATCAAACTCAAAATTGGTTAAAGGACTCTAAACACAAGGTAGACTATGCGTGCTCAATATGATGGCGTATCGTTACATGATGTTGCCATGGTAATGATGCAAAGTCGGATTTTTGCGTCAAAAAAACAAACTGCTACAACTTTGCAAATCCTAGTCCAATCTGAACCAAACTTGCTAGGATTGATGATAGTCCAGCCCTGAAGACGTCTATATGAAAATATTCACTTTCAAAAACAGCACCCCCTGGTGACGGAGACAATATGACCTCTGGTATTTGAATGAATTAATCCTAGAGTTCTTGTGCGATCACCTTTAAACTTGGTCAGGTCACTGTGAACCAGTTGAGGAACTTAAGTTATCAAAAGTTTTTTAAAATGTCTCATGGTGTACGAGATAGGGGGCGCCAAAGTGGGTATAAATTCCTATTTTTCACAACAAAAAGCGAAACTCTTATAACTTTGCGATGGAAGATCCAATCCCAACCAAACTTCCTATGATTGATATTGGGTAGTTGCTGAAGGCGACTATATTGCCGAAAACAATAAATTTTGAAAACAGCGCCTCCTGGTGGTGGTAGAAAATACAAAAAAAAAAAAACTGTCACAACTTTGCCAATCCTGGTCTAATCTGAGCCAAACTTGCTAGGATTGTTGATAGTCTGGCCCTGAACAAACCTATGTGAAAATATTTCATGTCAAAATCAGCGCCCCCTGGTGAAAGTGGACGGGCCAAAAACCTGCTCCACCCCCTAAAACTTGTGGTCCTGAGGAGCACGTTTAATGTACATGCATGAAACTTGGTACACGCGTTCCTTAGGTCGGGCCGGTCAAAAAAGTCAGCGTAGCCTATGCTCTAAAACGAACAGGAAAGCCGCCATCTTGGATTGAAAGTAAATGCTTTGCTGATTTTGACCATTTCACACCAATGATATTTGAACAGATTTGTCCTAGATCTTTCATGGGATCACCTTCAAACTTGGTGAGGTCACTTTGGACAAGTTGAGGATCCAAAGGTATCAAAATCTTTTCAATAGGTATTATGGCGTAAGAGTAAGGGGCCGGCAAAGTTGGAGAAAATTTTAATGTTTCGCCACAGGCAACAAAACTCTTATAACTTTGCGATAGAAGGTCACATCCCAACCAAATTACCTAGGGTTGATGATGGACCATTGCTGAAGAAGTCTGTGAAAAAAACGTAAATTTTGAGCACAGTGCCTCCTTGTGGTAACAAAATATACAAAAAAAAACAATTTCGGTTATAACTTTTACAGAGATAATCGTATCAAACTCAAAAATTGGGAAAACATTTAAAACACATGTTCGATGATGCCTGCTTAATATGATAACAAATCGTTCAACGGTGTTGCCACAGCAACACTGCAAAGTCAGATATTTGTGACAAAAAACAAACTGCTACAACTTTACGAATCCGAGTCCGATCTGAACCAAACTTGCTTGGATTGATGATAGTCCAGCCCTGAAGACGCCTATATGAAAATATTCACTTTCAAAAACAGCGCCCCCTGGTGACAGCAGACACTATGACGCCTGGTATTTGAATGAACTAGTCCTAGAGCTTTTGTGCGATCACCTTTAAACTTTGTGAGGTCACTGTGGACAAGTTGAGGATCTAAAGTTATTAAAAGTTTTTCAAAATGTCGCATGGTTTTCGAGATAGGGGGCGCCAAAGTTGGCGTTCATTCATATTTCTCACAACAAAAGGCAAAACTCTTACAACCCGTAAAACTTGTCCTCCAGAGGATCACGTTGAATGTACATGCATGAAACTTGGTACTCACGCGTTCCTTAGGTCCAGACGGTCAAAAAAGTCAGCGTAGCCGAAGCTCTAAAGCGAACAGGAAAGCCGCCATCTTGGATTGAAAGTACATTTTTGGGAGATTTTGGCCATTTCGCACCAATGGTATGTGAACTAACTTGTCATAGAGCTTTTGTGCGATCACCTTTAAACTTTGTGAGGTCACTGTGGACAAGTTGAGGATCTAAAGTTATTAAAAGTTTTTCAAAATGTCCCATGGTTTTCGAGATAGGGGGCGCCAAAGTTGGCGTTCATTCATATTTCTCACAACAAAAGGCAAAACTCTTACAACCCGTAAAACTTGTCCTCCTGAGGAGCACGTTTAATGTACATGCACTAAACTTGGTACTCACGCGTTCCTTAGGTCGGGACGGTCAAAAAATTCAAAGCAGCCTAAGCTCTGAAACGAACAGGAAAGCCGCCATCTTGGATTGAAAGTACATTTTTAGCAGATTTTGGCCATTTCGCACCAATGGTATGTGAACGCACTTGTCAAAGAGCTTTAATGGGATCACCTTCAAACTTTGTGAGGTCACTGTGGACAAGTTGAGGATCCAAAGGTATCAAAATCTTTTCATTAAGTATCACGGCTAACAAGAAGAAGGGCGGCAAAGTTGGCGAAAATCACGATTCCTCGTAACACACAACAATATCTTATAACTTTGCCATGGAAGGTCAGATATTAACTAAACAAGTGACAATCGATGATGGGCCCTTGCTAAAGATGTCTATGCAAAAACTGTACATTTTGAAAACATCGCCCCCTGTTGACGGCAGACAATATGACGTCTGGTATTTCGCTACAACAACAAACTCTTATAACTTTGCGATGAAAGGTTAGATCTTAACCAAACTAGTGACGATCGATGATGGGATCTTGCTGAAGATGCTTATGCAAAAACTGTACATTTTAAAAACAGCGCCTTCTGGTGGTAACAGAAAATACAATTTCACAATTTCCCTTATAACTTTAACAAATTTCATTGTATCATACTCAAAATGAATGAAAACATGTAAAACACATGGTAGATGATGCTTGCTGAATATGATAACAAATCGTTCAACGGTGTTGACATGAGAACACTGCACAGGATCCACTCTACTGAGTGGTTTGTCAGTGCAGTAACCTTTGTTCGCCACATGATGGAGGCATTTGCCTACAAATCTATCAAATCTAACATTTACAGTTTCTCATGCTGCTCTGAAAGGGAAAGATGGGGCAAAAGGTACTGCAAGAGGGGCCAAGGAAAAAAAAAACAGGGAAAATGGGAAGAGAGAAAAAGTAACAGAGGGAAAAAAGAGAAAATGCACCCTAAATTCTTATACCATCAGATGTTCTATCACAAAAATAACTAGTTATTTCTAAAATTCAGCTTCAATTCTGATACCATCAGTTGTTTTTCACAAAAATAACAACTTATAGACGAAATCACACTGTTAGACCTCAGACCTCAGACCCGCCCTGAACATGTCTGTAAAGGATGACCTCCTTACAGGAAGTACAACTCCCGAAACAGGAAGTAAAGTCTGACATTCTCCGATCCACACGAAACTTGTTATGTAAGTCAAGGTACCTTCCCTAAACACGTTTACGGACACGCCTTTCACCCAACAGGAAGACGGCCATTTTAAAAGGACACGCCTGACATTGCGCGGGGATGCAGCTGAAAATAACCAGTACCACAAGCGGTGAATGAACGGAAGATGAGGAAGAGGACTCGCGCGGCGACGTGGACGCACGGGGACTCGCGAGCCGTCAAGCTCGAACCCGTCAATTACCGCTTGCGGTACTAGTTATTATTAGGGTTCGAGCAACTTGGTTGCGCAAGAACCCTATTATAATCGCTAAGATTATTCTTATTATTATTCCTCCAAATGAATCGCGTTTTTGAGGCCTTTCCCATGCCCCAAAACTCACCAAATTTTGCAACCCCATCAGACCTGGTGTAAAATTACGTATATCAATGTTTCAAGGAATGTGCGTTAAAAAATGAAAGTGGGCGGGGCAAATAACTGCTCCACCCCCTAAAACTTGTGGGCCTGAGGAGCACGTTTAATGTACATGCACGAAACTTGGTACACGCGTTCCTTAGGTCGGGACGGTCAAAAAAGTCAGCGTAGCCTATGCTCTAAAACGAACAGGAAAGCCGCCATCTTGGATTGAAAATTCATTTTTTGCCGATTTTGGCCATATCGCACCATCGGTATTTGAACGAACTTGTCCTAGAGCTTACATGGGATCACGTTCAAACTTGGTGAGGTCACTTTGGACAAGTTGAGGATCTAAAGTTGCTAAAAACTTTTTAATAAGTATCATGGTGTACGAGAAAGGGGCCGGCAAAGTTGGTGAAAATTTTTATTTTTCGCCACAGGCAACAAAACTCTTATAACTTTGCGATAGAAGGTCACTTCCCAACCAAATTACCTAGGGTTGATGATGGACCATTGCTGAAGAAGTCTGTGGAAAAACTGTACATTTTTAGCACAGCGCCTCCTTGTGGTAACAGAAAATACAACAAATACACAATTTCGGTAATAACTTTTACATATTTAATCGTATCAAACTCAAAATTTGTGACAACATTTAAAACACATGAAAGATGATGCGTGCTTATTATGATAACAAATGGTTCAACGGTGTTGCCATAGCAACACTGCAAAGTCAGATATTTGTGACAAAAAAACAAACTGCTACAACTTTGCGAAACTGAGTCTAATCTGAACCAAACTTGCTAGGATTGATGATAGTCCTGCCCCGAAGACACCTATATGAAAATATTCACTTACAAAAACAGCGCCCCCTTGTGACAGCAGCCACTATGACACCTGATATTTGAATGAACTTGTCCTAGAGTTTTTGTGCGATCACCTTGAAAATTAGTGAGGTCACTGTGAACAAGTTGCCGAGCATAAGTTACTGAAAGCTTTTTAAAATGTCGCTCGGTGTACGAGATAGGGGGCGCCAAAGTTGGTGTTCATTCATATTTTTCACAACAAAAGGCAAAACTCTTACAACCCGTAAAACTTGTCCTCCTGAGGAGCACGTTGAATGTACATGCACGAAACTTGGTACTCACGCGTTCGTTAGGTCCAGACGGTCAAAAAAGTCAGCGTAGCCGAACCTCTAAAACGAACAGGAAAGCCGCCATTTTGGATTGAAAGTACATTTTTCGCAGATTTTGGCCATTTCGCACCAATGGTATGTGAACGCACTTGTCATAGAGCTTTAATTCGATCACCTTCAAACTGGTTGAGGTCACTGTGAATAAGTTGAGGATCTAAAGTTATTAAAAGTTTTTTAAAATGTCACATGGTTTTTGAGATAGGGGGCGCCAAAGTTGGCGTTCATTCATATTTTTCACAACAAAAGGCGAAACTCTTACAACCCGTAAAACTTGTCCTCCTGAGGAGCACGTTTAATGTACATGCACTAAACTTGGTACTCACGCGTTCCTTAGGTCAGGACGGTCAAAAAATTCAAAGCAGCCTATGCTCTAAAACGAACGGGAAAGCCGCCATCTTGGATTGAAAGTACATTTTTGCAGATTTTGGCCATTTCGCACCAATGGTATGTGAACGCACTTGTCATAGAGCTTTAAAGGGATCACCTTCAATCTGGGTGAGGTCACTGTGAATAAGTTGAGGATCTAAAGTTATTAAAAGTTTTTTAAAATGTCACATGGTTTTTGAGATAGGGGGCGCCAAAGTTGGCGTTCATTCATATTTTTCACAACAAAAGGCGAAACTCTTACAACCCGTAAAACTTGTCCTCCTGAGGAGCACGTTTAATGTACATGCACTAAACTTGGTACTTACGCGTTCCTTAGGTCAGGACGGTCAAAAAATTCAAAGCAGCCTATGCTCTAAAATGAACGGGAAAGCCGCCATCTTGGATTGAAAGTACATTTTTTGCAGATTTTGGCCATTTCGCACCAATGGTATGTGAACGCACTTGTCATAGAGCTTTCATGGGATCACCTTGAAACTTTGTGAGGTCACTGTGAACAAGTTGAGGATCCAAAGGTATCAAAATCTTTTCATTAAGTATCACGGCGAACAAGAAGAAGGTCAGGAAAGTTGGCGAAAATCACGATTCCTCGCAACACACAACAATCTCTTATAACTTTGCCATGGAAGGTCAGATATTAACCAAACAAGTGACAATCGATGATGGGCCCTTGCTAAAGATGTCTATGCAAAAACTGTAAATTTTGAAAACATCGCCTCCTGGTGGTGGCAAACACTAGGAAGTCTGGTATTTCGCAACACACAACAAACTCTTATAACTTTGCGATTGAAGGTCAGATCTTAACCAAACTTGTGATGATCGATGATGGGCTTTTGCTGAAGATGCCTATGCAAAAATTGTAAATTTTGGAAACAGCGCCACCTGGTGGTAACAGAAAGTACAAGTTCACAATTTCCCTTATAACTTTAACAAATGTCCTTGTATCAAACTCAAAATTTGGGAAAACATTCCAAACACATGGTAGATGATGTGTGCCTAATATGATAACAAATTGTTCAACAGTGTTGCCATGACAAAACTGCAAAGTCAGATATTTGCGACAAAAAACAAACAGCTACCACTTTGCGAATACTATTCCAATCTGAATCAAACTTGCTAGGATTGATGATATTTAATTCCTGAAGATGCCTATATGAAAATATTCATTTTCAAAAACAGTGCCCCCTGTTGACGGCAGACAATATGACGTCTGGTATTTCGCTACAACAACAAACTCTTATAACTTTGCGATGGAAGGTCAGATCTTAACCAAACTCGTGAAGATCGATGATGGGATCTTGCTGAAGATGCTTATGCAAAAACTGTACATTTTGAAAACAGCGCCTTCTGGTGGTAACAGAAAATACAATTTCACAATTTCCCTTATAACTTTAACAAATTTCATTGTATCATACTCAAAATGAATGAAAAAATGTAAAACACATGGTAGATGATGCTTGCTGAATATGATAACAAATCGTTAAATGGTGTTGCCTGGCAAAAATGCAAAGGATTCCCTCAACTGAGTGGTTTGTTCATGCAGTAACCATTGTTCGCCACATGATGGAGGCATTTGCCTACAAATCTATCAAATCTAACATTTACAGTTTCTCATGCTGCCCTAATTGGGATTGTTGTATCCACTTGAAACTTCATACGTGAGACCTCAGACCCGTCCGGAACATGTCTGTAAAGCAGTAATGCCAAAGTCAAATACACGGGGGGCCAAAATAAATAAATGGTACAGGTGGAGGATTAAATATTTATTAAAACTTGCAATTACTGCACATATTGAACCAATACCAATACCACAGCCTATATTGCACTCAATCATTAAATTAAATTAAATTAAATTAAATTAAATTAAATTAAATTAAATTAAATTAAATTAAATTAAGCAAAATATAAATAAAATCAGTTGCAATATTTTCTCAAGGCTCTTTCAGTAACAAATTGAAAACGTTTTTCCGTCTTCTTTTTAACAGGTAAACAGCAAAATGTTATTTTCCTTCAAAGCTCAATGGCAAGATAAATGAAAAAATGAAACAGCATGTTACAAAACAAATCAGTGTGCTGCTCTGATCCTCACCAATGTCTGTCTTTTATAATAAAATTAGAAGTTAGTGCAAACTTGAAAAGTGCAAAACAGTTGCATGTTTCATAGTGCCTACTTAAGTTATATTCTTTCATAACGACACACTGTCTCCACACACAAGACACACAGGCTTTCCTTTTACTTCGGTGAACATTATTCTGCCTCCCACCTGTCTTGAAAACCCTGTTTTCAACGTCTACTTTTCTATTTGTCTATTTGGGGGAGAGGGAGATGAAAAATGACAGCAATGTTTAGTTTTCCACTGTGACTGTGATGCTGTTCATGAAGGATGACACGGGATCGCACTCACAGTGCATCTTGGGATGTGTAGTATTATGGTGCTGAGGGCACATAATAGTGCAAGCCGGTTTTAATAGTAATTAAAAATCATCCAGTGGGCCAGACATAACTCATTCACGGGCCTTGATTCTGACATATGTGCTGTAAAGGATAACCTCCCTACAGGAAGTAGAACTCCCGAAACAGGAAGTCAAGTCTAACATTTTCCAATCTTCACAAAACTTGATATGTGAGTCAAAGGAACGTCCCTGAAAACGTTTACGGACACACCTTTCACCAAACAGGAAGTCGGCCATTTTAAACAGGAAGTGCCATCTAACTTAGCACATGGACGCTGAAAATAGTCTAAGCTGAAAATTACTACTGCCGCAAGCGGTGAATGAACGGAAGATGAGCTAGACGTCTCGCACGGCGAGGTGTGCGCAGGGAGACCCGCGAGCCGTCAAGCTCGAACCCGTTGATTACCGCTTGCGGTACTAGTTCTTATTCTTATTATTATTATTCCTCCAAATGAATCGCGTTTTTGAGGCCTTTCCCATGCCCCAAAACTCACCAAATTTTGCAACCCCATCAGACCTGGTGTAAAATTACGTATATCAGTGTTTCAAGGAATGTGCGTCAAAAAATGGAAGGGGGCGGGGCTAAAAACTGACGCAAAAAACTTCTATTAGGTCATCTGCTCTCGGGTTTAACATACATGAACGAAACTTGGCACACATGTTCATGAGGTGGGGACGGTCAAAAAAGTCGATGACAACTTCCCTGTGAATCCTACAGGAAGGCCGCCATCTTGGATTGCACTCCAAAACAGAGGCGATTTTGGCCATTTCGCACCATCGGTATTTGAACGAACTTGTCCTAGAGCTTACATGGGATCCTGTTCAAACTTGGTGAGGTCACTGTGGACAAGTTGGGGATCTAACGATGCTTATGGTTAGTTGAAATGTCGCATGGCGTACGAGAAAAGGGCCGGCAAAGTTGGCGAAAATTTGTAATTTCTCGCTACACGCAACGAAACTCTTATAACTTTGTGATGGAAGGTCCGATCGTAACCAAACTTGTGGCGATCGATGATGGGCCCTTGCTGAAGATGCCTATGCAAAAACTGTTAAGTTTGTAAACATCGCCTCCTGGTGGTGGCAGAAAATCTAAAAAAAAAAGTTACTTTTACAATTTCGGGAATAACTTTTACAGAAATGATTTTATCAAACTCAAAATTGGTTAAAAGATTCTAAACACATGGTAGACTATGCGTGCTCAATATGATGGCGTATCGTTACATGATGTTGCCATGGTAATGATGCAAAGTCGGATTTTTGCGACAAAAAAACAAACTGCTACCACTTTGCGAATCCTTGTCAAATCTGAACCAAACTTGCCATGATTGATGATAGTCCGGCCCTGAAGACACCTATATGAAAATATTCACTTTCAAAAACAGCACCCCCTGGTGACGGAGACAATATGACCTCTGGTATTTGAATGAATTAATCCTAGAGTTCTTCTGCGATCACCTTTAAACTTGGTCAGGTCACTGTGAACCAGTTGAGGAACTTAAGTTATCAAAAGTTTTTTAAAATGTCTCATGGTGTACGAGATAGGGGTCGCCAAAGTGGGTGTAAATTCCTATTTTTCACAACAAAAAGCGAAACTCTTATAACTTTGTGATGGAAGATCCAATCCCAACCAAACTTCCTATGATTGATAATGGGTAGTTGCTGAAGGCGACTATATTGCCGAAAACAATACATTTTGAAAACAGCGCCTCCTGGTGGTGGTAGAAAATACAAAAAAAAAAAACTGTCACAACTTTGCCAATCCTGGTCTAATCTGAGCCAAACTTGCTAGGATTGTTGATAGTCTGGCCCTGAACAAACCTATGTGAAAATATTTCAAGTCAAAATCAGCGCCCCCTGGTGAAAGTGGACGGGCCAAAAACCTGCTCCACCCCCTAAAACTTGTGGTCCTGAGGAGCACGTTTAATGTACATGCACGAAACTTGGTACACGCGTTCCTTAGGTCGGGCCGGTCAAAAAAGTCAGCGTAGCCTATGCTCTAAAACTAACAGGAAAGTCGCCATCTTGGATTGAAAGTAAATGC
>NW_025320634.1:0-33483 GCF_019176455.1 Solea senegalensis
CTTTGAATTTTTTGACCGTCCCGACCTAAGGAACGCGGGAGTACCAAGTTTAGTGCATGTACATTAAACGTGCTCCTCAGGAGGACAAGTTTTACGGGTTGTAAGAGTTTTGCCTTTTGTTGTGAGAAATATGAATGAACGCCAACTTTGGCGCCCCCTATCTCGAAAACCATGGGACATTTTGAAAAACTTTTAATAACTTTAGATCCTCAACTTGTCCACAGTGACCTCACAAAGTTTAAAGGTGATCGCAAAAAAGCTCTATGACAAGTTAGTTCACATACCATTGGTGCGAAATGGCCAAAATCTCCCAAAAATTTACTTTCAATCCAAGATGGCGGCTTTCCTGTTCGCTTTAGAGCGTCGGCTACGCTGACTTTTTTGACCGTCTGGACCTAAGGAACGCGTGAGTACCAAGTTTCATGCATGTACATTCAACGTGATCCTCAGGAGGACAAGTTTTACGGGTTGTAAGAGTTTTGCCTTTTGTTGTGAGAAATATGAATGAACGCCAACTTTGGCGCCCCCTATCTCGAAAACCATGCTACATTTTGAAAAACTTTTAATAACTTTAGATCCTCAACTTGTCCACAGTGACCTCACAAAGTTTAAAGGTGATCGCACAAAAGCTGTAGGACTAGTTCATTCAAATACCAGGCGTCATAGTGTCTGCTGTCACCAGGGGGCGCTGGTTTTGAAAGTGAATATTTTCATATAGGCGTCTTCAGGTCTGGACTATCATCAATCCAAGCAAGTTTGGTTCAGATCGGACTCGGATTCGTAAAGTTGTAGCAGTTTGTTTTTTGTCACAAATATCTGACTTTGCAGTGTTGCTGTGGCAACACCGTTAAACGATTTGTTATCATATTAAGCACGCATCATCGAACATGTGTTTTAAATGTTTTCCCAATTTTTGAGTTTGATACGATTAACTCTGTAAAAGTTATAACCGAAATTGGTTTTTTTTGTATATTTTGTTACCACAAGGAGGCACTGTGCTCAAAATTTACGTTTTTTCCACAGACTTCTTCAGCAATGGTCCATCATCAACCCTAGGTAATTTGGTTGGGATGTGACCTTCTATCGCAAAGTTATAAGAGTTTTGTTGCCTGTGGCGAAACATTAAAATGTTCACCAACTTTGCCCGCCCCTTACTCTTACGCCATAATACCCATTGAAAAGATTTTGATACCTTTGGATCCTCAACTTGTCCAAAGTGACCTCACCAAGTTTGAAGGTGATCCCATGAAAGTTCTAGGACAAATCTGTTCAAATATCATTGGAGCGAAATGGCTAAAATCAGCAAAGCATTTACTTTCAATCCAAGATGGCGGCTTTCCTGTTCGTTTTAGAGCATAGGCTACGCTGACTTTTTTGACCGGCCCGACCTAAGGAAGTCGTGTACCAAGTTTCGTGCATGAACATTAAACGTGCTCCTCAGGACCACAAGTTTTAGGGGTTGGAGCAGTTTTTTGGCCCGTCCACTTTCACCAGGGGGCGCTGATTTTGACATGAAATATTTTCACATAGGTTTGTTCAGGGCCAGACTATCAACAATCCTAGCAAGTTTGGCTCAGATTAGACCAGGATTGGCAAAGTTGTGACAGTTTTTTTTTTTTTGTATTTTCTACCACCACCAGGAGGCGCTGTTTTCAAAATTTATTGTTTTCGGCAATATAGTCGCCTTCAGCAACTACCCATTATCAATCATAGGAAGTTTTGTTGGGATTGGATCTTCCATCACAAAGTTATAAGAGTTTCGCTTTTTGTTGTGAAAAATAGGAATTTACACCCACTTTGGCGCCCCCTATCTCGTACACCATGAGACATTTTAAAAAACTTTTGATAACTTAAGTTCCTCTACTGGTTCACAGTGACCTGACCAAGTTTAAAGGTGATCGCACAAGAACTCTAGGATTAATTCATTCAAATACCAGAGGTCATATTGTCTCCGTCACCAGGGGGTGCTGTTTTTGAAAGTGAATATTTTCATATAGGGGTCTTCAGGGCCGGACTATCATCAATCATGGCAAGTTTGGTTCAGATTGGACAAGGATTCGCAAAGTGGTAGCAGTTTGTTTTTTTGTCGCAAAAATCCGACTTTGCATCATTACCATGGCAACATCATGTAACGATACGCCATCATATTGAGCACGCATAGTCTACCAAGTGTTTAGAATCTTTTAACCAATTTTGAGTTTGATACAATCATTTCTGTAAAAGTTATTCCCGAAATTGTAAAAGTAACTTTTTTTTTTAGATTTTCTGCCACCACCAGGAGGCGATGTTTACAAACTTAACAGTTTTTGCATAGGCATCTTCAGCAAGGGCCCATTATCGATCGCCACAAGTTTGGTTACGATCGGACCTTCCATCACAAAGTTATAAGAGTTTCGTTGCGTGTAGCGAGAAATTACAAATTTTCGCCAACTTTGCCGGCCCTTTTCTCGTACGCCATGCGACATTTCAACTAACCATAAGCATCGTTAGATCCCCAACTTGTCCACAGTGACCTCACCAAGTTTGAACGCGATCCCATGTAAGCTCTAGGACAAGTTCGTTCAAATACCGATGGTGCGAAATGGCCAAAATCGCCTCTGTTTTGGCGTGCAATCCAAGATGGCGGCCTTCCTGTAGGATTCACAGGGAAGTTGTCATCGACTTTTTTGACCGTCCCCACCTCATGAACATGTGTGCCAAGTTTCGTTCATGTACGTTAAACCCGAGAGCAGATGACCTAATAGAAGTTTTTTGCGTCAGTTTTTAGCCCCGCCCTCTTCCATTTTTTGACGCACATTCCTTGAAACACTGATATACGTAATTTTACACCAGGTCTGATGGGGTTGCAAAATTTGGTGAGTTTTGGGGCATGGGAAAGGCCTCAAAAACGCGATTCATTTGGAGGAATAATAATAATAAGAATAAGAATAAGAAGAATAATCTTAGCGATTATAATAGGGTTCTTGCGCAACCAAGTTGCTCGAACCCTAATAATAATAAGAATAATCCTAGCGATTACAATAGGGTTCTTGCAATCTTAGCGATTATAATAGGGTTCTTGCGCAACCAAGTTGCTCGAACCCTAATAATCTTAGCGATTATAATAGGGTTCTTGCGCAACCAAGTTGCTCAAAATGAATGTTTTCATTCATTTTGAGTATGATACAATGAAATTTGTTAAAGTTATAAGGGAAATTGTGAACTTGTATTTTATGTTACCACCAGAAGGCGCTGTTTTCAAAATGTACAGTTTTTGCATAAGCATCTTCAGCAAGATCCCATCATCGATCGTCACGAGTTTGGTTAAGATCTGACCTTCCATCGCAAAGTTATAAGAGTTTGTTGTTGTAGCGAAATACCAGACGTCATATTGTCTGCCGTCAACAGGGGGCACTGTTTTTGAAAGTGAATATTTTCATACAGGCATCTTCAGGGATTGACTATCATCAATCCTAGCAAGTTTGGTTCAGATTGGAATAGCATTCGCAAAGTGGTGGCAGTTTGTTTTTTGTCGCAAATATCTGACTTTGCAGTGTTGTCATTGCAACACTGTTGAACAATTTGTTATCATATTAGGCACGCATCATCTACCATGTGTTTTGAATGTTTTCCCAAATTTTGAGTTTGATACAAGGAAATTTGTTAAAGTTATAAGGGAAATTGTGAACTTGTAATTTCTGTTACCACCAGGTGGCGCTGTTTCCAAAATTTACAGTTTTTGCATAGGCATCTTTAGCAAAAGCCCATCATCTATCATCACAAGTTTGGTTAAGATCTGACCTTCAATCGCAAAGTTATAAGAGTTTGTTGTGTGTTGCGAAATACCAGACTTCATAGCGTATGCCACCACCAGGAGGCGATGTTTTCAAAATTTACAGTTTTTGCATAGACATCTTTAGCAAGGGCCCATCATCGATTGTCACTTGTTTGGGTAATATCTGACCTTCCATGGCAAAGTTATGAGAGATTGTTGTGTGTTGCGAGGAATCGTGATTTTCGCCAACTTTGCCGCCCTTCTTCTTGTTCGCCGCGATACTTGATGAAAAGATTTTGATACCTTTGGATCCTCAACTTGTTCACAGTGACCTCAGCAAGTTTGAAGGTGATCCCATGAAAGCTCTATGACAAGTGCTTTCACATACCATTGGTGTGAAATGGCCAAAATCTGCAAAAAATGTACTTTCAATCCAAGATGGCGGCTTTCCTGTTCGTTTTAGAGCTTCGGCTACGCTGACTTTTTTGACAGTCTGGACCTAAGGAACGCGTGAGTACCAAGTTCCGTGCATGTACATTCAACGTGCTCCTCAGGAGGACAAGTTTTACGGGTTGTAAGAGTTTCACCTTTTGTTGTGAAAAAAATGAATGAACACCAACTTTGGCGCCCCCTATCTCGTACACCGAGCGATATTTTAAAAAGCTTTCAGGAACTTATGCTCGGCAACTTGTTCACAGTGACCTCACCAACTTTCAAGGTGATAGCATAAAAACTCTAGGATTAGTTCATTCAAATATCAGGTGTCTTAGTGTCTGCTGTCACCAGGGGGCGCTGTTTTTGAAAGAGAATATTTTCATATAGGCGTCTTCAGGGCCAGATTATCATCAATCAGAGCAAGTTTGGTTCAGATCGGACTCGGATTCGTAAAGTTGTGGCAGTTTGTTTTTTGTCACAAATATCTGACTTTGCAGTGTTGCTGTGGCAACACCATTGAACGATTTGTTATCATATAAAGCACGCATAATCGACCATGTGTTTTGAATGTTTTCCCAATTTTTGAGTTTGATACGATTAACTCTGTAAAAGTTATTACCGAAATGTTTATTTTTGGATTTTCTGTTACCACAAGGAGGCGCTGTGCTAAAAATGTACAGTTTTTCCACAGACTTCTTCAGCAAAGGTCCATCATCAACCCTAGGTAATTTGGTTGGGATGTGACCTTCTATCGCAAAGTTATAAGAGTTTTGTTGCCTGTGGCGAAACATTAAAATTTTCACCAACTTTGCCGCCCCCTTACTCTTACGCCATAATACCTATTGAAAAGATTTTGATACCTTTGGATCCTCAACTTGTCCAAAGTGACCTCACCAAGTTTGAAGGTGATCCCATGAAAGTTGTAGGACAAATCTGTTCAAATATCATTGGTGCAAAATGGCCAAAATCAGCAAAGCATTTACTTTCAATCCAAGATGGCGGCTTTCCTGTTCGTTTTAGAGCATAGGCTACGCTGACTTTTTTGACCGGCGTGACCTAAGGAACGCGGGTACCAAGTTTTGTGCATGTACATTAAACGTGCTCCTCAGGACCACAGGTTTTAGGGGGTGGAGCAGTTTTTTGGCCCGTCCACTTTCACCAGGGGGCGCTTATTTTGACTTGAAATATTTTCACATAGGTTTGTTCAGGGCCAGACTATCAACAATCCTAGCAAGTTTGGTTCAGATTGGACCAGGATTGGCAAAGTTGTAACAGTTTTTTTTTGTAGTATTTTCTACCACCACCAGGAGGCGCTGTTTTCAAAATGTATTGTTTTCGGCAATATAGTCGCCTTCAGCAACTACCCATTATCAATCATAGGAAGTTTGGTTGGGATTTGATCTTCCTTCGCAAAGTTATAAGAGTTTTGCTTTTTGTTGTGAAAAATAGGAATTTACACCCACTTTGGCGCCCCCTATCTCGTACACCATGAGACATTTTAAAAAACTTTTGATAACTTAAGCTCCTCAACTGGTTCACAGTGACCTCACCGAGTTTAAAGGTGATCGCACAAGAACTCTAGGATTAATTCCTTCAAATACCAGAGGTCATATTGTCTCCGTCACCAGGGGGTGCTGTTTTTGAAAGTGAATATTTTCATATAGACGTCTTCAGGGCTGGACTATCATCAATCCTAGCAAGTTTGGTTCAGATTGGACTAGGATTCGCAAAGTTGTAGCAGTTTGTTTTTTTGTCGCAAAAATCCGACTTTGCATCATTACCATGGCAACATCATGTAACTCTACGCCATCATATTGAGCATGCATCATCTACCTTGTGTTTTGGGTGATTTTTACCAATTTTGAGTTTGATACGATAATCTCTGTAAAAGTTATTCCCGAAATTGTAAAAGTAACTTTTTTTTTTTTTTTTCTGCCACCACCAGGAGGCGATGTTTACAAACTTGACAGTTTTTGCATAGGCCTCTTCAGCAAGGGCCCATCATCAATCGCCACAAGTTTGGTTAAGATCGGACCTTCTATCGCAAAGTTATAAGAGTTTTGTTGCGTGTGGCGAAAATCGTGAATTTTCACCAACTTTGACGCCCCCTTTCTCGTACGCCATGATACTTATTAAAAAGTTTTCAGGAACTTTAGATCCTCAACTTGTCCACAGTGACCTCACCAAGTTTGAACGTGATTCCATGTAAGCTCTGGGACAAGTTCGTTCAAATACCGATGGTGCGAAATGGCCAAAATCGCCTCTGTTTTGGCGTGCAATCCAAGATGGCGTCCTTCCTGTAGGATTCACAGGGAAGTTGTCATCGACTTTTTTGACCGTCCCCACCTCATGAACATGTGTGCCAAGTTTCGTTCATGTACGTTAAACCAGAGAGCAGATGACCTAATAGAAGTTTTTTGCGTCAGTTTTTAGCCCCGCCCTCTTCCATTTTTTGACGCACATTCCTTGAAACATTGATATACGTAATTTTACACCAGGTCTGATGGGGTTGCAAAATTTGGTGAGTTTTGGGGCATGGGAAAGGCCTCAAAAACGCGATTCATTTGGAGGAATAATAATAATAACTAGTACCGCAAGCGGTAATCAACGGGTTCGAGCTTGACGGCTCGCGGGTCTCCCTGCGCCCACCTCGCCGTGCGAGACGTCTAGCTCATCTTCCGTTCATTCACCGCTTGCGGCAGTAGTAATTTTCAGCTTAGACTATTTTCAGCGTCCATGTGCTAAGTTAGATGGCACTTCCTGTTTAAAATGGCCGACTTCCTGTTTGGTGAAAGGTGTGTCCGTAAACGTGTTCAGGGACGTTCCTTTGACTCACATTTCAAGTTTTGTGAAGATTGGAAAATGTTAGACTTGACTTCCTGTTTCGGGAGTTCTACTTCCTGTAGGGAGGTTATCCTTTACAGCACATATGTCAGAATCAAGGCCCGTGAATGAGTTATGTCTGCCCGCGGGATGATTTTTAATTACTATTAAAACCGGCTTGCACTATTATGTGCCCTCAGCACCATAATACTACAAATCCCAAGATGCACTGCGAGTGCGATCCCGTGTCATCATTCATGAACAGCATCACAGTCACAGTGGAGGACTAAACATTGCTGTCATTTTTCATCTCCCTCTCCCCCAAATAGACAAATAGAAAAGTAGACGGTGAAAACAGGGTTTTCAAGACAGGTGGGAGGCAGAATAATGTTCACCGAAGTAAAAGGAAAGCCTGTGTGTCTTGTGTGTGGAGACAGTGTGTCGTTATGAAAGAATATAACTTAAGAAGGCACTATGAAACATGCAACTGTTTTGCACTTTTCAAGTTTGCACTAACTTCTAATTTTATTATAAAAGACAGACATTGGTGAGGATCAGAGCAGCACACTGATTTGTTTTGTAACATGCTGTTTCATTTTTGCATTTATCTTGCCATTGAGCTTTGAAGGAAAATAACATTTTGCTGTTTACCTGTTAAAAAGAAGAAGAAGGAAAAACGTTTTCAATTTGTTACTGAAAGAGCCTTGAGAAAATATTGCAACTGATTTAATTTAATTTAATTTAATTTAATTTAATTTAATTTAATTTTATTTTATTTTATTTTATTTTATTTTATTTTATTTTATTTTATTTTATTTAATTTAATTTAATGATTGAGTGCAATATAGGCTGTGGTATTGGTATTGGTATTGGTTCAATATGTGCAGTAATTGCAAGTTTTAATAAATATTTAACCCTCCACCTGTACCATTTTTTTTATTTTGGCCCCCGTGTATTTGACTTTGGCATTACTGCTTTACAGACATGTTCCGGACGGGTCTGAGGTCTCACGTATCAAGTTTCAAGTGGATACAACAATCCCAATTAGAGCAGCATGAGAAACTGTAAATGTTAGATTTGATAGATTTGTAGGCAAATGCCTCCATCATGTGGCGAGCAATGGTTACTGCATGAACAAACCACTCAGTTGAGGGAATCCTTTGCATTTTTGCCAGGCAACACAGTTGAACGATTTGTTATCATATTCAGCAAGCATCATCTACCATGTGTTTTACATGTTTTCATTCATTTTGAGTATGATACAATGAAATTTGTTAAAGTTATAAGGGAAATTGTGAAATTGTATTTTCTGTTACCACCAGAAGGCGCTGTTTTCAAAATGTACAGTTTTTGCATGAGCATCTTCAGCAATATCCCATCATCGATCGTCACGAGTTTGGTTAAGATCTGACCTTCCATCGCAAAGTTATAAGAGTTTGTTGTTGTAGCGAAATACCAGACGTCATATTGTCTGCCGTCAACAGGGGGCACTGTTTTTGAAAGTGAATATTTTCATATAGGCATCTTCAGGGATTGACTATCATCAATCCTAGCAAGTTTGGTTCAGATTGGAATAGTATTCGCAAAGTGGTAGCAGTTTGTTTTTTGTCGCAAATATCTGACTTTGCAGTGTTGTCATGGCAACACTGTTGAACAATTTGTTATCATATTAGGCACGCATCATCTACCATGTGTTTTGAATGTTTTCCCAAATTTTGAGTTTGATACAAGGAAATTTGTTAAAGTTATAAGGGAAATTGTGAACTTGTACTTTCTGTTACCACCAGGTGGCGCTGTTTCCAAAATTTACAGTTTTTGCATAGGCATCTTCAGCAAAAGCCCATCATCGATCATCACAAGTTTGGTTAAGATCTGACCTTCAATCGCAAAGTTATAAGAGTTTGTTGTGTGTTGCGAAATACCAGACTTCCTAGTGTTTGCCACCACCAGGAGGCGATGTTTTCAAAATTTACAGTTTTTGCATAGACATCTTTAGCAAGGGCCCATCATCGATTGTCACTTGTTTGGTTAATATCTGACCTTCCATGGCAAAGTTATGAGAGATTGTTGTGTGTTGCGAGGAATCGTGATTTTCGCCAACTTTCCTGACCTTCTTCTTGTTCGCCGTGATACTTAATGAAAAGATTTTGATACCTTTGGATCCTCAACTTGTTCACAGTGACCTCACAAAGTTTCAAGGTGATCCCATGAAAGCTCTATGACAAGTGCGTTCACATACCATTGGTGCGAAATGGCCAAAATCTGCAAAAATGTACTTTCAATCCAAGATGGCGGCTTTCCCGTTCGTTTTAGAGCATAGGCTGCTTTGAATTTTTTGACCGTCCTGACCTAAGGAACGCGTGAGTACCAAGTTTAGTGCATGTACATTAAACGTGCTCCTCAGGAGGACAAGTTTTACGGGTTGTAAGAGTTTCGCCTTTTGTTGTGAAAAATATGAATGAACGCCAACTTTGGCGCCCCCTATCTCAAAACCATGTGACATTTTAAAAAACTTTTAATAACTTTAGATCCTCAACTTATTCACAGTGACCTCACCCAGTTTGAAGGTGATCCCTTTAAAGCTCTATGACAAGTGCGTTCACATACCATTGGTGCGAAATGGCCAAAATCTGCAAAAAATGTACTTTCAATCCAAAATGGCGGCTTTCCTGTTCGTTTTAGAGGTTCGGCTACGCTGACTTTTTTGACCGTCTGGACCTAACGAACGCGTGAGTACCAAGTTTTGTGCATGTACATTCAACGTGCTCCTCAGGAGGACAAGTTTTACGGGTTGTAAGAGTTTTGCCTTTTGTTGTGAAAAATATGAATGAACACCAACTTTGGCGCCCCCTATCTCGTACACCGAGCGACATTTTAAAAAGCTTTCAGAACTTATGCTTGGCAACTTGTTCACAGTGACCTCACCAATTTTCAAGGTGATCGCACAAAAACTCTAGGACAAGTTCATTCAAATATCAGGTGTCATAGTGTCTGCTGTCACAAGGGGGCGCTGTTTTTGAAAGTGAATATTTTCATATAGGTGTCTTCAGGGCCGGACTATCATCAATCCTAGCAAGTTTGGTTCAGATTGGACTCAGATTCGCAAAGTTGTAGCAGTTTGTTTTTTTGTCACAAATATCTGACTTTGCAGTGTTGCTATGGCAACACCGTTGAACCATTTGTTATCATAATAAGCACGCATCATCTTTCATGTGTTTTAAATGTTGTCAAAAATTTTGAGTTTGATACGATTAACTATGTAAAAGTTATTACCGAAATTGTGTATTTGTTGTATTTTCTGTTACCACAAGGAGGCGCTGTGCTAAAAATTTACAGTTTTTCCATAGACTTCTTCAGCAATGGTCCATCATCAACCCTAGGTAATTTGGTTGGGAAGTGACCTTCTATCGCAAAGTTATAAGAGTTTTGTTGCCTGTGGTGAAAAATAAAAATTTTCACCAACTTTGCCGGCCCCTTTCTCGTACGCCATGATACTTATTAAAAAGTTTTTAGCAACTTTAGATCCTCAACTTGTCCAAAGTGACCTCACCAAGTTTGAACGGGATCCCATGTAAGCTCTAGGACAAGTTCGTTCAAATACCGATGGTGCGAAATGGCCAAAATCGGCAAAAAATGAACTTTCAATCCAAGATGGCGGCTTTCCTGTTCGTTTTAGAGCTTAGGCTTGCCTAGGTTTTTTGACCGTCCCGACCCAAGGAACGCGTGTACCAAGTTTCGTGCATGTACATTAAACATGCTCCTCAGGACGACAAGTTTTAGGGGCTGGAGCAGTTATTTGCCCCGCCCACTTTCATTTTTTAACGCACATTCCCGGAAACACTAATAAACGTAAATTTTCACCAGGTCTGATGTGCTTGCAAAAATTGGTGAGTTTTGGGGCATGTTCAGGGCCTCAAAAAGGCGATTCATTTAGAGGAAAAATAATAATAATAAGAACTAGTACCGCAAGCGGTAATTGACGGGTTCGAGCTTGACGGCTCGCGAGTCCCCGTGCGTCCACGTCGCCGCGCGAGTCCTCTTCCTCATCTTCCGTTCATTCACCGCTTGTGGTACTGGTTATTTTCAGCTGCATCCCCGCGCAATGTCAGGCGTGTCCTTTTAAAATGGCCGTCTTCCTGTTGGGTGAAAGGCGTGTCCGTAAACGTGTTTAGGGAAGGTACCTTGACTTACATAACAAGTTTCATGTGGATCGGAGAATGTCAGACTTTACTTCCTGTTTCGGGAGTTGTACTTCCTGTAAGGAGGTCATCCTTTACAGACATGTTCAGGGCGGGTCTGAGGTCTGAGGTCTAACAGTGTGATTTCGTCTATAAGTTGTTATTTTTGTGAAAAACAACTGATGGTATCAGAATTGAAGCTGAATTTTAGAAATAACTAGTTATTTTTGTGATAGAACATCTGATGGTATAAGAATTTAGGGTGCATTTTCTCTTTTTTCCCTCTGTTACTTTTTCTCTCTTCCCATTTTCCCTGTTTTTTTTTCCTTGGCCCCTCTTGCAGTACCTTTTGCCCCATCTTTCCCTTTCAGAGCAGCATGAGAAACTGTAAATGTTAGATTTGATAGATTTGTAGGCAAATGCCTCCATCATGTGGCGAACAAAGGTTACTGCACTGACAAACCACTCAGTAGAGTGGGTCCTGTGCAGTGTTCTTATGTCAACACCGTTGAACGATTTGTTATCATATTCAGCAAGCATCATCTACCATGTGTTTTACATGTTTTCATTCATTTTGACTATGATACAATGAAATTTGTTAAAGTTATAAGGGAAATTGTGAAATTGTATTTTCTGTTACCACCAGAAGGCGCTGTTTTCAAAATGTACAGTTTTTGCATAAGCATCTTCAGCAAGATCCCATCATCGGTCGTCACGAGTTTGGTTAAGATCTGACCTTCCATCGCAAAGTTATAAGAGTTTGTTGTTGTAGCTAAATACCAGACGTCATATTGTCTGCCGTCAACAGGGGGCACTGTTTTTGAAAATGAATATTTTCATATAGGCATCTTCAGGGATTGACTATCATCAATCCTAGCAAGTTTGGTTCAGATTGGAATAGTATTCGCAAAGTGGGAGCAGTTTGTTTTTTGTCGCAAATATCTGACTTTGCAGTGTTGTCATGGCAACACTGTTGAACAATTTGTTATCATATTAGGCACGCATCATCTACCATGTGTTTGGAATGTTTTCCCAAATTTTGAGTTTGATACAAGGACATTTGTTAAAGTTATAAGGGAAATTGTGAACTTGTACTTTCTGTTACCACCAGGTGGCGCTGTTTCCAAAATTTACAATTTTTGCATAGTCATCTTCAGCAAAAGCCCATCATCGATCATCACAAGTTTGGTTAAGATCTGACCTTCAATCGCAAAGTTATAAGAGTTTGTTGTGTGTTGCGAAATACCAGACTTCCTAGTGTTTGCCACCACCAGGAGGCGATGTTTTCAAAATTTACAGTTTTTGCATAGACATCTTTAGCAAGGGCCCATCATCGATTGTCACTTGTTTAGTTAATATCTGACCTTCCATGGCAAAGTTATAAGAGATTGTTGTGTGTTGCGAGGAATCGTGATTTTCGCCAACTTTCCTGACCTTCTTCTTGTTCGCCGTGATACTTAATGAAAAGATTTTGATACCTTTTGATCCTCAACTTGTCCACAGTGACCTCACAAAGTTTGAAGGTGATCCCATTAAAGCTCTTTGACAAGTGCGTTCACATACCATTGGTGCGAAATGGCCAAAATCTGCTAAAAATGTACTTTCAATCCAAGATGGCGGCTTTCCTGTTCGTTTCAGAGCTTAGGCTGCTTTGAATTTTTTGACCGTCCTGACCTAAGGAACGCGTGAGTACCAAGTTTAGTGCATGTACATTAAACCTGCTCCTCAGGTACATTCAACGTGATCCTCTGGAGGACAAGTTTTACGGGTTGTAAGAGTTTTGCCTTTTGTTGTGAGAAATATGAATGAACGCCAACTTTGGCGCCCCCTATCTCGAAAACCATGCGACATTTTGAAAAACTTTTAATAACTTTAGATCCTCAACTTGTCCACAGTGACCTCACAAAGTTTAAAGGTGATCGCACAAAAGCTCTATGACAAGTTAGTTCACATACCATTGGTGCGAAATGGCAAAAATCTCCCAAAAATGTACTTTCAATCCAAGATGGCGGCTTTCCTGTTCGCTTTAGAGCTTCGGCTACGCTGACTTTTTTGACCGTCTGGACCTAAGGAACGCGTGAGTACCAAGTTTCATGCATGTACATTCAACGTGATCCTCTGGAGGACAAGTTTTACGGGTTGTAAGAGTTTTGCCTTTTGTTGTGAGAAATATGAATGAACGCCAACTTTGGCGCCCCCTATCTCGAAAACCATGCGACATTTTGAAAAACTTTTAATAACTTTAGATCCTCAACTTGTCCACAGTGACCTCACAAAGTTTAAAGGTGATCGCACAAAAGCTCTAGGACTAGTTCATTCAAATACCAGGCGTCATAGTGTCTGCTGTCACCAGGGGGCGCTGTTTTTGAAAGTGAATATTTTCATATAGGCGTCTTCAGGGCTGGACTATCATCAATCCAAGCAAGTTTGGTTCAGATCGGACTCGGATTCGTAAAGTTGTAGCAGTTTGTTTTTTGTCACAAATATCTGACTTTGCAGTGTTGCTGTGGCAACACCGTTGAACGATTTGTTATCATATTAAGCAGGCATCATCGAACATGTGTTTTAAATGTTTTCCCAATTTTTGAGTTTGATACGATTAACTCTGTAAAAGTTATAACCGAAATTGTTTTTTTTTGTATATTTTGTTACCACAAGGAGGCACTGTGCTCAAAATTTACGTTTTTTTCACAGACTTCTTCAGCAATGGTCCATCATCAACCCTAGGTAATTTGGTTGGGATGTGACCTTCTATCGCAAAGTTATAAGAGTTTTGTTGCCTGTGGCGAAACATTAAAATTTTCACCAACTTTGCCGGCCCCTTACTCTTACGCCATAATACCTATTGAAAAGATTTTGATACCTTTGGATCCTCAACTTGTCCAAAGTGACCTCACCAAGTTTGAAGGTGATCCCATGAAAGATCTAGGACAAATCTGTTCAAATATCATTGGTGTGAAATGGTCAAAATCAGCAAAGCATTTACTTTCAATCCAAGATGGCGGCTTTCCTGTTCGTTTTAGAGCATAGGCTACGCTGACTTTTTTGACCGGCCCGACCTAAGGAACGCGTGTACCAAGTTTCATGCATGTACATTAAACGTGCTCCTCAGGACCACAAGTTTTAGGGGTTGGAGCAGGTTTTTGGCCCGTCCACTTTCACCAGGGGGCGCTGATTTTGACTTGAAATATTTTCACATAGGTTTGTTCAGGGCCAGACTATCAACAATCCTAGCAAGTTTGGCTCAGATTAGACCAGGATTGGCAAAGTTGTGACAGTTTTTTTTTTTTGTATTTTCTACCACCACCAGGAGGCGCTGTTTTCAAAATGTATTGTTTTCGGCAATATAGTCGCCTTCAGCAACTACCCATTATCAATCATAGGAAGTTTGGTTGGGATTGGATCTTCCATCGCAAAGTTATAAGAGTTTCGCTTTTTGTTGTGAAAAATAGGAATTTATACCCACTTTGGCGCCCCCTATCTCGTACACCATGAGACATTTTAAAAAACTTTTGATAACTTAAGTTCCTCAACTGGTTCACAGTGACCTGACCAAGTTTAAAGGTGATCGCACAAGAACTCTAGGATTAATTCATTCAAATACCAGAGGTCATATTGTCTCCGGCACCAGGGGGTGCTGTTTTTGAAAGTGAATATTTTCATATAGACGTCTTCAGGGCTGGACTATCATCAATCCTAGCAAGTTTGGTTCAGATTGGACTAGGATTCGCAAAGTTGTAGCAGGTTGTTTTTTTGACGCAAAAATCCGACTTTGCATCATTACCATGGCAACATCATGTAACGATACGCCATCATATTGAGCACGCATAGTCTACCTTGTGTTTAGAGTCCTTTAACCAATTTTGAGTTTGATACAATAATTTCTGTAAAAGTTATTCCCGAAATTGTAAAAGTAACTTTTTTTTTAGATGTTCTACCACCAACAGGAGGCGATGTTTACAAACTTGAAAGTTTTTGCATGGCATCTTCAGCAAGGGCCCATCATCGATCGCCACAAGTTTGGTTAAGATCGGACCTTCCATCGCAAAGTTATAAGAGTTTTGTTGTGCGTTGCGAGAAATTGGTAATTTACTCCAAATGTGGCGCCCCCTATCTTGAAAACCATGATACTTATTAGAAACCTTTCAATGACTTAAGCTCTTCAACTTGTCCACAGTGACCTCACCAAGTTTGAAGGTGATCCCATGTAAGCTCTGGGACAAGTTCGTTCAAATACCGATGGTGCGTAATGGCCAAAATCGCCTCTGTTTTGGCGTGCAATCCAAGATGGTGGCCTTCCTGTAGTATTCACAGGGAAGTCGGCATCGACTTTTTTGACCGTCCCCACCTCATGAACGTGTGTGCCAAGTTTCGTTCATGTACGGTAAACCCGAGAGCAGATGACCTAATAGAAGTTTTTTGCGTCAGTTTTTAGCCCCGCCCACTGTCATTTTTTGACGCACATTCCCCGAACCAATAATATACGTAATTTTACACCAGGTCTGATGGGGTTGCAAAATTTGGTGAGTTTTGGGGCATGGGAAAGGCCTCAAAAACGCGATTCATTTGGAGGAATAATAATAATAAGAATAAGAACGAGCTTGACGGCTCGCGGGTCTCCCTGCGCCCACCTCGCCGTGCGAGACGTCTAGCTCATCTTCCGTTCATTCACCGCTTGCGGCAGTAGTAATTTTCAGCTTAGACTATTTTCAGCGTCCATGTGCTAAGTTAGATGGCACTTCCTGTTTAAAATGGCCGACTTACTGTTTGGTGAAAGGTGTGTCCGTAAACGTGTTCAGGGACGTTCCTCACATATCAAGTTTTGTGAAGATTGGAAAATGTTAGACTTGACTTCCTGTTTCGGGAGTTCTACTTCCTGTAGGGAGGTTATCCTTTACAGCACATATGTCAGAATCAAGGCCCGTGAATGAGTTATGTCTGGCCCACGGGATGATTTTTAATTACTATTAAAACCGGCTTGCACTATTATGTGCCCTCAGCACCATAATAATACACATCCCAAGATGCACTGTGAGTGCGATCCCGTGTCATCCTTCATGAACAGCATCACAGTCACAGTGGAAAACTAAACATTGCTGTCATTTTTCATCTCCCTCTCCCCAAATAGACAAATAGAAAAGTAGACGGTGAAAACAGGGTTTTCAAGACAGGTGGGAGGCAGAATAATGTTCACCGAAGTAAAAGGAAAGCCTGTGTGTCTTGTGGGTGGAGACAGTGTGTCGTTATGAAAGAATATAACTTAAGAAGGCACTATGAAACATGCAACTGTTTTGCACTTTTCAAGTTTGCACTAACTTCTAATTTTATTATAAAAGACAGACATTGGTGAGGATCAGAGCAGCACACTGATTTGTTTTGTAACATGCTGTTTCATTTTTGCAATTATCTTGCCATTGAGCTTTGAAGGAAAATAACATTTTGCTGTTTACCTGTTAAAAAGAAGAAGAAGGAAAAACGTTTTCAATTTGTTACTGAAAGAGCCTTGAGAAAATATTGCAACTGATTTAATTTAATTTAATTTAATTTAATTTAATTTAATTTAATTTAATTTTATTTTATTTTATTTTATTTAATTTAATTTAATGATTGAGTGCAATATAGGCTGTGGTATTGGTATTGGTATTGGTTCAATATGTGCAGTAATTGCAAGTTTTAATAAATATTTAACCATCCACCTGTACCATTTTTTTTATTTTGGCCCCCGTGTATTTGACTTTGGCATTACTGCTTTACAGACATGTTCCGGACGGGTCTGAGGTCTCACGTATCAAGTTTCAAGTGGATACAACAATCCCAATTAGAGCAGCATGAGAAACTGTAAATGTTAGATTTGATAGATTTGTAGGCAAATGCCTCCATCATGTGGCGAACAATGGTTACTGCATGAACAAACCACTCAGTTGAGGGAATACTTTGCATTTTTGCCAGGCAACACCATTTAACGATTTGTTATCATATTCAGCAAGCATCATCTACCATGTGTTTTACATGTTTTCATTCATTTTGAGTATGATACAATGAAATTTGTTAAAGTTATAAGGGAAATTTTGAAATTGTATTTTCTGTTACCACCAGAAGGCGCTGTTTTCAAAATGTACAGTTTTTGCATAAGCATCTTCAGCAATATCCCATCATCGATCGTCACGAGTTTGGTTAAGATCTGACCTTCCATCGCAAAGTTATAAGAGTTTGTTGTTGTAGCGAAATACCAGACGTCATATTGTCTTCCGTCAACGGGGGCACTGTTTTTGAAAGTGAATATTTTCATATAGGCATCTTCAGGGATTGACTATCATCAATCCTAGCAAGTTTGGTTCAGATTGGAATAGCATTCGCAAAGTGGTAGCAGTTTGTTTTTGTCGCAAATATCTGACTTTGCAGTGTTGTCATTGCAACACTGTTGAACAATTTGTTATCATATTAGGCACGCATCATCTACCATGTGTTTTGAATGTTTTCCCAAATTTTGAGCTTGATACAAGGAAATTTGTTAAAGTTATAAGGGAAATTGTGAACTTGTACTTTCTGTTACCACCAGGTGGCGCTGTTTCCAAAATTTACAGTTTTTGCATAGGCATCTTCAGCAAAAGCCCATCATCGATCATCACAAGTTTGGTTAAGATCTGACCTTCAATCGCAAAGTTATAAGAGTTTGTTGTGTGTTGCGAAATACCAGACTCCCTAGTGTTTGCCACCACCAGGAGGCGATGTTTTCAAAATTTACAGTTTTTGCACAGACATCTTTAGCAAGGGCCCATCATCGATTGTCACTTGTTTGGTTAATATCTGACCTTCCATGGCAAAGTTATGAGAGATTGTTGTGTGTTGCGAGGAATCGTGATTTTTGCCAACTTTGCCGCCCTTCTTCTTGTTCGCCGTGATACTTAATGAAAAGATTTTGATACCTTTGGATCCTCACCTTGTCCACAGTGACCTCACAAAGTTTCAAGGTGATCCCATGAAAGCTCTATGACAAGTGCGTTCACATACCATTGGTGCGAAATGGCCAAAATCTGCAAAAATGTACTTTCAATCCAAGATGGCGGCTTTCCCGTTCGTTTTAGAGCATAGGCTGCTTTGAATTTTTTGACTGTCCTGACCTAAGGAACGCGTGAGTACCAAGTTTAGTGCATGTACATTCAACGTGCTCCTCAGGAGGACAAGTTTTACGGGTTGTAAGAGTTTCGCCTTTTGTTGTGAAAAATATGAATGAACGCCAACTTTGTCGCCCCCTATCTCAAAAACCATGTGACATTTTAAAAAACTTTTAATAACTTTAGATCCTCAACTTATTCACAGTGACCTCACCCAGTTTGAAGGTGATCCCTTTAAAGCTCTATGACAAGTGCGTTCACATACCATTGGTGCGAAATGGACAAAATCTGCAAAAAATGTACTTTCAATCCAAAATGGCGGCTTTCATGTTCGTTTTAGAGGTTCGGCTACGCTGACTTTTTTGACCGTCTGGACCTAACGAACGCGTGAGTACCAAGTTTTGTGCATGTACATTCAACGTGCTCCTCAGGAGGACAAGTTTTACGGGTTGTAAGAGTTTTGCCTTTTGTTGTGAAAATTATGAATGAACACCAACTTTGGCGCCCCCTATCTCGTTCACCGAGCGACATTTTAAAAAGCTTTCAGTAACTTATGCTCGGCAACTTGTTCACAGTGACCTCACCAATTTTCAAGGTGATCGCACAAAAACTCTAGGACAAGTTCATTCAAATATCAGGTGTCATAGTGTCTGCTGTCACAAGGGGGCGCTGGTTTTGAAAGTGAATATTTTCATATAGGTGTCTTCAGGGCCGGACTATCATCAATCCTAGCAAGTTTGGTTCAGATTGGACTCAGATTCGCAAAGTTGTAGCAGTTTGGTTTTTTGTCACAAATATCTGACTTTGCAGTGTTGCTATGGCAACACCGTTGAACCATTTGTTATCATAATAAGCACGCATCATCTTTCATGTGTTTTAAATGTTGTCACATATTTTGAGTTTGATACGATTAAATATGTAAAAGTTATTACCGAAATTGTGTATTTGTTGTATTTTCTGTTACCACAAGGAGGCGCTGTGCTAAAAATGTTCAGTTTTTCCACAGACTTCTTCAGCAATGGTCCATCATCAACCCTAGGTAATTTGGTTGGGAAGTGACCTTCTATCGCAAAGTTATAAGAGTTTTGTTGCCTGTGGCGAAAAATAAAAATTTTCACCAACTTTGCCGGCCCCTTTCTCGTACGCCATGATATTTATTAAAAAGTTTTTAGCAACTTTAGATCCTCAACTTGTCCAAAGTGACCTCACCAAGTTTGAACGTGATCCCATGTAAGCTCTAGGACAAGTTCGTTCAAATACCGATGGTGCGAAATTGCCAAAATCGGCAAAAATGAACTTTCAATCCAAGATGGCGGCTTTCCTGTGCGTTTTAGAGCTTAGGCTTGCCTAGGTTTTTTGACCGTCCCGACCCAAGGAACGCGTGTACCAAGTTTCGTGCATGTACATTAAACATGCTCCTCAGGACGACAAGTTTTAGGGGCTGGAGCAGTTATTTGCCCCGCCCACTTTCATTTTTTAACGCACATTCCCGGAAACACTAATAAACGTAAATTTTCACCAGGTCTGATGTGCTTGCAAAAATTGGTGAGTTTTGGGGCATGTTCAGGGCCTCAAAAAGGCGATTCATTTAGAGGAAAAATAATAATAACAAGCGGTAATTGACGGGTTCGAGCTTGACGGCTCGCGAGTCCCTGTGCGTCCACGTCGCAGCGCGAGTCCTCTTCCTCATCTTCCGTTCATTCACCGCTTGTGGTACTGGTTATTTTCAGCTGCATCCCCGCGCAATGTCAGGCGTGTCCTTTTAAAATGGCCGTCTTCCTGTTGGGTGAAAGGCGTGTCCGTAAACGTGTTTAGGGAAGGTACCTTGACTTACATAACAAGTTTCATGGGGATCGGAGAATGTCAGACTTTACTTCCTGTTTCGGGAGTTGTACTTCCTGTAAGGAGGTCATCCTTTACAGACATGTTCAGGGCGGGTCTGAGGTCTGAGGTCTAACAGTGTGATTTCGTCTATAAGTTGTTATTTTTGTGAAAAACAACTGATGGTATCAGAATTGAAGCTGAATTTTAGAAATAACTAGTTATTTTTGTGATAGAACATCTGATGGTATAAGAATTTAGGGTGCATTTTCTCTTTTTTCCCTCTGTTACTTTTTCTCTCTTCCCATTTTCCCTGTTTTTTTTTTCCTTGGCCCCTCTTGCAGTACCTTTTGCCCCATCTTTCCCTTTCAGAGCAGCATGAGAAACTGTAAATGTTAGATTTGATAGATTTGTAGGCAAATGCCTCCATCATGTGGCGAACAAAGGTTACTGCACTGACAAACCACTCAGTAGAGTGGGTCCTGTGCAGTGTTCTTATGTCAACACCGTTGAACGATTTGTTATCATATTCAGCAAGCATCATCTACCATGTGTTTTACATGTTTTCATTCATTTTGAGTATGATACAATGAAATTTGTTAAAGTTATAAGGGAAATTGTGAAATTGTATTTTCTGTTACCACCAGAAGGCGCTGTTTTTAAAATGTACAGTTTTTGCATAAGCATCTTCAGCAAGATCCCATCATCGATCGTCACTAGTTTGGTTAAGATCTAACCTTTCATCGCAAAGTTATAAGAGTTTGTTGTTGTAGCGAAATACCAGACGTCATATTGTCTGCCGTCAACAGGGGGCGATGTTTTCAAAATGTACAGTTTTTGCATAGACATCTTTAGCAAGGGCCCATCATCGATTGTCACTTGTTTAGTTAATATCTGACCTTCCATGGCAAAGTTATAAGAGATTGTTGTGTGTTACGAGGAATCGTGATTTTCGCCAACTTTGCCGCCCTTCTTCTTGTTCGCCGTGATACTTAATGAAAAGATTTTGATACCTTTGGATCCTCAACTTGTCCACAGTGACCTCACAAAGTTTGAAGGTGATCCCATTAAAGCTCTTTGACAAGTGCGTTCACATACCATTGGTGCGAAATGGCCAAAATCTGCTAAAAATGTACTTTCAATCCAAGATGGCGGCTTTCCTGTTCGTTTCAGAGCTTAGGCTGCTTTGAATTTTTTGACCGTCCCGACCTAAGGAACGCGTGAGTACCAAGTTTAGTGCATGTACATTAAACGTGCTCCTCAGGAGGACAAGTTTTACGGGTTGTAAGAGTTTTGCCTTTTGTTGTGAGAAATATGAATGAACGCCAACTTTGGCGCCCCCTATCTCGAAAACCATGGGACATTTTGAAAAACTTTTAATAACTTTAGATCCTCAACTTGTCCACAGTGACCTCACAAAGTTTAAAGGTGATCGCACAAAAGCTCTATGACAAGTTAGTTCACATACCATTGGTGCGAAATGGCCAAAATCTCCCAAAAATTTACTTTCAATCAAAGATGGCGGCTTTCCTGTTCGCTTTAGAGCTTCGGCTACGCTGACTTTTTTGACCGTCTGGACCTAAGGAACGCGTGAGTACCAAGTTTCATGCATGTACATTCAACGTGATCCTCAGGAGGACAAGTTTTACGGGTTGTAAGAGTTTTGCCTTTTGTTGTGAGAAATATGAATGAACGCCAACTTTGGCGCCCCCTATCTCGAAAACCATGCGACATTTTGAAAAACTTTTAATAACTTTAGATCCTCAACTTGTCCACAGTGACCTCACAAAGTTTAAAGGTGATCGCACAAAAGCTGTAGGACTAGTTCATTCAAATACCAGGCGTCATAGTGTCTGCTGTCACCAGGGGGCGCTGTTTTTGAAAGTGAATATTTTCATATAGGCGTCTTCAGGTCTGGACTATCATCAATCCAAGCAAGTTTGGTTCAGATCGGACTCGGATTCGTAAAGTTGTAGCAGTTTGTTTTTTGTCACAAATATCTGACTTTGCAGTGTTGCTGTGGCAACACCGTTGAACGATTTGTTATCATATTAAGCACGCATCATCGAACATGTGTTTTAAATGTTTTCCCAATTTTTGAGTTTGATACGATTAACTCTGTAAAAGTTATAACCGAAATTGTTTTTTTTTGTATATTTTGTTACCACAAGGAGGCACTGTGCTCAAAATTTACGTTTTTTTCACAGACTTCTTCAGCAATGGTCCATCATCAACCCTAGGTAATTTGGTTGGGATGTGACCTTCTATCGCAAAGTTATAAGAGTTTTGTTGCCTGTGGCGAAACATTAAAATGTTCACCAACTTTGCCCGCCCCTTACTCTTACGCCATAATACCTATTGAAAAGATTTTGATACCTTTGGATCCTCAACTTGTCCAAAGTGACCTCACCAAGTTTGAAGGTGATCCCATGAAAGTTCTAGGACAAATCTGTTCAAATATCATTGGTGCGAAATGGCCAAAATCAGCAAAGCATTTACTTTCAATCCAAGATGGCGGCTTTCCTGTTCGTTTTAGAGCATAGGCTACGCTGACTTTTTTGACCGGCCCGACCTAAGGAAGGCGTGTACCAAGTTTCGTGCATGAACATTAAACGTGCTCCTCAGGACCACAAGTTTTAGGGGTTGGAGCAGTTTTTTGGCCCGTCCACTTTCACCAGGGGGCGCTGATTTTGACATGAAATATTTTCACATAGGTTTGTTCAGGGCCAGACTATCAACAATCCTAGCAAGTTTGGCTCAGATTGGACCAGGATTGGCAAAGTTGTGACAGTTTTTTTTTTTTTGTATTTTCTACCACCACCAGGAGGCGCTGTTTTCAAAATTTATTGTTTTCGGCAATATAGTCGCCTTCAGCAACTACCCATTATCAATCATAGGAAGTTTGGTTGGGATTGGATCTTCCATCACAAAGTTATAAGAGTTTCGCTTTTTGTTGTGAAAAATAGGAATTTACACCCACTTTGGCGCCCCCTATCTCGTACACCATGAGACATTTTAAAAAACTTTTGATAACTTAAGTTCCTCAACTGGTTCACAGTGACCTGACCAAGTTTAAAGGTGATCGCACAAGAACTCTAGGATTAATTCATTCAAATACCAGAGGTCATATTGTCTCCGTCACCAGGGGGTGCTGTTTTTGAAAGTGAATATTTTCATATAGGTGTCTTCAGGGCCGGACTATCATCAATCATGGCAAGTTTGGTTCAGATTGGACAAGGATTCGCAAAGTGGTAGCAGTTTGTTTTTTTGTCGCAAAAATCCGACTTTGCATCATTACCATGGCAACATCATGTAACGATACGCCATCATATTGAGCACGCATAGTCTACCATGTGTTTAGAATCTTTTAACCAATTTTGAGTTTGATACAATCATTTCTGTAAAAGTTATTCCCGAAATTGTAAAAGTAACTTTTTTTTTTAGATTTTCTGCCACCACCAGGAGGCGATGTTTACAAACTTAACAGTTTTTGCATAGGCATCTTCAGCAAGGGCCCATCATCGATCGCCACAAGTTTGGTTACGATCGGACCTTCCATCACAAAGTTATAAGAGTTTCGTTGCGTGTAGCGAGAAATTACAAATTTTCGCCAACTTTGCCGGCCCTTTTCTCGTACGCCATGCGACATTTCAACTAACCATAAGCATCGTTAGATCCCCAACTTGTCCACAGTGACCTCACCAAGTTTGAACGTGATCCCATGTAAGCTCTAGGACAAGTTCGTTCAAATACCGATGGTGCGAAATGGCCAAAATCGCCTCTGTTTTGGAGTGCAATCCAAGATGGCGGCCTTCCTGTAGGATTCACAGGGAAGTTGTCATCGACTTTTTTGACCGTCCCCACCTCATGAACATGTGTGCCAAGTTTCGTTCATGTACGTTAAACCCGAGAGCAGATGACCTAATAGAAGTTTTTTGCGTCAGTTTTTAGCCCCGCCCTCTTCCATTTTTTGACGCACATTCCTTGAAACACTGATATACGTAATTTTACACCAGGTCTGATGGGGTTGCAAAATTTGGTGAGTTTTGGGGCATGGGAAAGGCCTCAAAAACGCGATTCATTTGGAGGAATAATAATAATAAGAACTAGTACCGCAAGCGGTAATCAACGGGTTCGAGCTTGACGGCTCGCGGGTCTCCCTGCGCCCACCTCGCCGTGCGAGACGTCTAGCTCATCTTCCGTTCATTCACCGCTTGCGGCAGTAGTAATTTTCAGCTTAGACTATTTTCAGCGTCCATGTGCTAAGTTAGATGGCACTTCCTGTTTAAAATGGCCGACTTCCTGTTTGGTGAAAGGTGTGTCCGTAAACGTGTTCAGGGACGTTCCTCACATATCAAGTTTTGTGAAGATTGGAAAATGTTAGACTTGACTTCCTGTTTCGGGAGTTCTACTTCCTGTAGGGAGGTTATCCTTTACAGCACATATGTCAGAATCAAGGCCCGTGAATGAGTTATGTCTGGCCCACGGGATGATTTTTAATTACTATTAAAACCGGCTTGCACTATTATGTGCCCTCAGCACCATAATACTACACATCCCAAGATGCACTGTGAGTGCGATCCCGTGTCATCCTTCATGAACAGCATCACAGTCACAGTGGAAAACTAAACATTGCTGTCATTTTTCATCTCCCTCTCCCCAAATAGACAAATAGAAAAGTAGACGGTGAAAACAGGGTTTTCAAGACAGGTGGGAGGCAGAATAATGTTCACCGAAGTAAAAGGAAAGCCTGTGTGTCTTGTGTGTGGAGACAGTGTGTCGTTATGAAAGAATATAACTTAAGAAGGCACTATGAAACATGCAACTGTTTTGCACTTTTCAAGTTTGCACTAACTTCTAATTTTATTATAAAAGACAGACATTGGTGAGGATCAGAGCAGCACACTGATTTGTTTTGTAACATGCTGTTTCATTTTTGCATTTATCTTGCCATTGAGCTTTGAAGGAAAATAACATTTTGCTGTTTACCTGTTAAAAAGAAGACGGAAAAACGTTTTCAATTTGTTACTGAAAGAGCCTTGAGAAAATATTGCAACTGATTTTATTTATATTTTGCTTAATTTAATTTAATTTAATTTAATTTAATTTAATTTAATTTAATTTAATTTAATTTAATGATTGAGTGCAATATAGGCTGTGGTATTGGTATTGGTTCAATATGTGCAGTAATTGCAAGTTTTAATAAATATTTAATCCTCCACCTGTACCATTTTTTTATTTTGGCCCCCCGTGTATTTGACTTTGGCATTACTGCTTTACAGACATGTTCCGGACGGGTCTGAGGTCTCACGTATGAAGTTTCAAGTGGATACAACAATCCCAATTAGAGCAGCATGAGAAACTGTAAATGTTAGATTTGATAGATTTGTAGGCAAATGCCTCCATCATGTGGCGAACAATGGTTACTGCATGAACAAACCACTCAGTTGAGGGAATCCTTTGCATTTTTGCCAGGCAACACCATTTAACGATTTGTTATCATATTCAGCAAGCATCATCTACCATGTGTTTTACATGTTTTCATTCATTTTGAGTATGATACAATGAAATTTGTTAAAGTTATAAGGGAAATTGTGAAATTGTATTTTCTGTTACCACCAGAAGGCGCTGTTTTCAAAATGTACAGTTTTTGCATAAGCATCTTCAGCAAGATCCCATCATCGATCGTCACAAGTTTGGTTAAGATCTGACCTTCCATCGCAAAGTTATAAGAGTTTGTTGTTGTAGCGAAATACCAGACGTCATATTGTCTGCCGTCAACAGGGGGCACTGTTTTTGAAAGTGAATATTTTCATATAGGCATCTTCAGGAATTAAATATCATCAATCCTAGCAAGTTTGATTCAGATTGGAATAGTATTCGCAAAGTGGTAGCTGTTTGTTTTTTGTCGCAAATATCTGACTTTGCAGTTTTGTCATGGCAACACTGTTGAACAATTTGTTATCATATTAGGCACGCATCATCTACCATGTGTTTTGAATGTTTTCCCAAATTTTGAGTTTGATACAAGGAAATTTGTTAAAGTTATAAGGGAAATTGTGAACTTGTACTTTCTGTTACCACCAGGTGGCGCTGTTTCCAAAATTTACAGTTTTTGCATAGGCATCTTCAGCAAAAGCCCATCATTGATCATCACAAGTTTGGTTAAGATCTGACCTTCAATCGCAAAGTTATAAGAGTTTGTTGTGTGTTGCGAAATACCAGACTTCCTAGTGTTTGCCACCACCAGGAGGCGATGTTTTCAAAATTTACAGTTTTTGCATAGACATCTTTAGCAAGGGCCCATCATCGATTGTCACTTGTTTGGTTAATATCTGACCTTCCATGGCAAAGTTATAAGAGATTGTTGTGTGTTGCGAGGAATCGTGATTTTCGCCAACTTTCCTGACCTTCTTCTTGTTCGCCGTGATACTTAATGAAAAGATTTTGATACCTTTGGATCCTCAACTTGTTCACAGTGACCTCACAAAGTTTCAAGGTGATCCCATGAAAGCTCTATGACAAGTGCGTTCACATACCATTGGTGCGAAATGGCCAAAATCTGCAAAAATGTACTTTCAATCCAAGATGGCGGCTTTCCCGTTCGTTTTAGAGCATAGGCTGCTTTGAATTTTTTGACCGTCCTGACCTAAGGAACGCGTGAGTACCAAGTTTAGTGCATGTACATTAAACGTGCTCCTCAGGAGGACAAGTTTTACGGGTTGTAAGAGTTTCGCCTTTTGTTGTGAAAAATATGAATGAACGCCAACTTTGGCGCCCCCTATCTCAAAAACCATGTGACATTTTAAAAAACTTTTAATAACTTTAGATCCTCAACTTATTCACAGTGACCTCACCCAGATTGAAGGTGATCCCTTTAAAGCTCTATGACAAGTGCGTTCACATACCATTGGTGCGAAATGGCCAAAATCTGCAAAAAATGTACTTTCAATCCAAAATGGCGGCTTTCCTGTTCGTTTTAGAGGTTCGGCTACGCTGACTTTTTTGACCGTCTGGACCTAACGAACGCGTGAGTACCAAGTTTCGTGCATGTACATTCAACGTGCTCCTCAGGAGGACAAGTTTTACGGGTTGTAAGAGTTTTGCCTTTTGTTGTGAAAAATATGAATGAACACCAACTTTGGCGCCCCCTATCTCGTACACCGAGCGACATTTTAAAAAGCTTTCAGTAACTTATGCTCGGCAACTTGTTCACAGTGACCTCACTAATTTTCAAGGTGATCGCACAAAAACTCTAGGACAAGTTCATTCAAATATCAGGTGTCATAGTGGCTGCTGTCACAAGGGGGCGCTGTTTTTGTAAGTGAATATTTTCATATAGGTGTCTTCGGGGCAGGACTATCATCAATCCTAGCAAGTTTGGTTCAGATTAGACTCAGTTTCGCAAAGTTGTAGCAGTTTGTTTTTTTGTCACAAATATCTGACTTTGCAGTGTTGCTATGGCAACACCGTTGAACCATTTGTTATCATAATAAGCACGCATCATCTTTCATGTGTTTTAAATGTTGTCACAAATTTTGAGTTTGATACGATTAAATATGTAAAAGTTATTACCGAAATTGTGTATTTGTTGTATTTTCTGTTACCACAAGGAGGCGCTGTGCTAAAAATGTACAGTTTTTCCACAGACTTCTTCAGCAATGGTCCATCATCAACCCTAGGTAATTTGGTTGGGAAGTGACCTTCTATCGCAAAGTTATAAGAGTTTTGTTGCCTGTGGCGAAAAATAAAAATTTTCACCAACTTTGCCGGCCCCTTTCTCGTACACCATGATACTTATTAAAAAGTTTTTAGCAACTTTAGATCCTCAACTTGTCCAAAGTGACCTCACCAAGTTTGAACGTGATCCCATGTAAGCTCTAGGACAAGTTCGTTCAAATACCGATGGTGCGATATGGCCAAAATCGGCAAAAAATGAATTTTCAATCCAAGATGGCGGCTTTCCTGTTCGTTTTAGAGCATAGGCTACGCTGACTTTTTTGACCATCCCGACCTAAAGAACGCGTGTACCAAGTTTCGTGCATGTACATTAAACGTGCTCCTCAGGCCCACAAGTTTTAGGGGGTGGAGCAGTTATTTGTCCCGCCCACTTTCATTTTTTAACGCACATTCCCCGAAACACTAACAAACGTAAATTTACACCAGGTCTGATGCGCTTGCAAAAATTGGTGAGTTTTGGGGCATGTTCAGGGCCTCAAAAATGCGATTCATTTGGTAGGCGGAAGAAGAAGAAGAAGAATAACTCTTACGATTACAATAGGGTTCTTGCGCAACATTGTTGCTCGAACCCTAATAATAACTAGTACCGCAAGCGGTAATCAACGGGTTCGAGCTTGACGGCTCGCGGGTCTCCCTGCGCCCACCTCGCCGTGCGAGACGTCTAGCTCATCTTCCGTTCATTCACCGCTTGCGGCAGTAGTAATTTTCAGCTTAGACTATTTTCAGCGTCCATGTGCTAAGTTAGATGGCACTTCCTGTTTAAAATGGCCGACTTCCTGTTTGGTGAAAGGTGTGTCCGTAAACGTGTTCAGGGACGTTCCTCACATATCAAGTTTTGTGAAGATTGGAAAATGTTAGACTTGACTTCCTGTTTCGGGAGTTCTACTTCCTGTAGGGAGGTTATCCTTTACAGCACATATGTCAGAATCAAGGCCCGTGAATGAGTTATGTCTGCCCGCGGGATGATTTTTAATTACTATTAAAACCGGCTTGCACTATTATGTGCCCTCAGCACCATAATACTACAAATCCCAAGATGCACTGCGAGTGCGATCACGTGTCATCATTCATGAACAGCATCACAGTCACAGTGGAGGACTAAACATTGCTGTCATTTTTCATCTCCCTCTCCCCCAAATAGACAAATAGAAAAGTAGACGGTGAAAACAGGGGTTTCAAGACAGGTGGGAGGCAGAATAATGTTCACCGAAGTAAAAGGAAAGCCTGTGTGTCTTGTGTGTGGAGACAGTGTGTCGTTATGAAAGAATATAACTTAAGAAGGCACTATGAAACATGCAACTGTTTTTCACTTTTCAAGTTTGCACTAACTTCTAATTTTATTATAAAAGACAGACATTGGTGAGGATCAGAGCAGCACACTGATTTGTTTTGTAACATGCTGTTTCATTTTTGCATTTATCTTGCAATTGAGCTTTGAAGGAAAATAACATTTTGCTGTTTACCTGTTAAAAAGAAGAAGAAGGAAAAACGTTTTCAATTTGTTACTGAAAGAGCCTTGAGAAAATATTGCAACTGATTTAATTTAATTTAATTTAATTTAATTTAATTTAATTTAATTTAATTTTATTTTATTTTATTTTATTTTATTTAATTTAATGATTGAGTGCAATATAGGCTGTGGTATTGGTATTGGTATTGGTTCAATATGTGGAGTAATTGCAAGTTTTAATAAATATTTAACCCTCCACCTGTACCATTTTTTTTATTTTGGCCCCCGTGTATTTGACTTTGGCATTACTGCTTTACAGACATGTTCCGGACGGGTCTGAGGTCTCACGTATCAAGTTTCAAGTGGATACAACAATCCAAATTAGAGCAGCATGAGAAACTGTAAATGTTAGATTTGATAGATTTGTAGGCAAATGCCTCCATCATGTGGCGAGCAATGGTTACTGCATGAACAAACCACTCAGTTGAGGGAATCCTTTGCATTTTTGCCAGGCAACCCAGTTGAACGATTTGTTATCATATTCAGCAAGCATCATCTACCATGTGTTTTACATGTTTTCATTCATTTTGAGTATGATACAATGAAATTTGTTAAAGTTATAAGGGAAATTGTGAAATTGTATTTTCTGTTACCACCAGAAGGCGCGGTTTTCAAAATGTACAGTTTTTGCATGAGCATCTTCAGCAATATCCCATCATCGATCGTCACGAGTTTGGTTAAGATCTGACCTTCCATCGCAAAGTTATAAGAGTTTGTTGTTGTAGCGAAATACCAGACGTCATATTGTCTGCCGTCAACAGGGGGCACTATTTTTGAAAGTGAATATTTTCATATAGGCATCTTCAGTGATTGACTATCATCAATCCTAGCAAGTTTGGTTCAGATTGGAATAGTATTCGCAAAGTGGTAGCAGTTTGTTTTTTGTCGCAAATATCTGACTTTGCAGTGTTGTCATGGCAACACTGTTGAACAATTTGTTATCATATTAGGCACGCATCATCTACCATGTGTTTTGAATGTTTTCCCAATTTTTGAGTTTGATACAAGGAAATTTGTTAAAGTTATAAGGGAAATTGTGAACTTGTACTTTCTGTTACCACCAGGTGGCGCTGTTTCCAAAAATTACAATTTTTGCATAGGCATCTTCAGCAAAAGCCCATCATCGATCATCACAAGTTTGGTTAAGATCTGACCTTCAATCGCAAAGTTATAAGAGTTTGTTGTGTGTTGCGAAATACCAGACTTCCTAGTGTTTGCCACCACCAGGAGGCGATGTTTTCAAAATTTACAGTTTTTGCATAGACATCTTTAGCAAGGGCCCATCATCGATTCTCACTTGTTTGGTTAATATCTGACCTTCAATGGCAAAGTTATGAGAGATTGTTGTGTGTTGCGAGGAATCGTGATTTTTGCCAACTTTGCCGCCCTTCTTCTTGTTCGCCGTGATACTTAATGAAAAGATTTTGATACCTTTGGATCCTCAACTTGTTCACAGTGACCTCACAAAGTTTCAAGGTGATCCAATGAAAGCTCTATGACAAGTGCGTTCACATACCATTGGTGCGAAATGGCCAAAATCTGCAAAAATGTACTTTCAATCCAAGATGGCGGCTTTCCCGTTCGTTTTAGAGCATAGGCTGCTTTGAATTTTTTGACCGTCCTGACCTAAGGAACGCGTGAGTACCAAGTTTAGTGCATGTACATTCAACGTGCTCCTCAGGAGGACAAGTTTTAAGTGTTGTAAGAGTTTTGCCTTTTGTTGTGAAAAATATGAATGAACACCAACTTTGGCGCCCCCTATCTCGTACACCGAGCGACATTTTAAAAAGCTTTCAGGAACTTATGCTTGGCAACTTGTTCACAGTGACCTCACCAATTTTCAAGGTGATCGCACAAAAACTCTAGGACAAGTTCATTCAAATATCAGGTGTCATAGTGGCTGCTGTCACAAGGGGGCGCTGTTTTTGAAAGTGAATATTTTCAAATAGGTGTCTTCAGGGCCAGACTATCATCAATCCTAGCAAGTTTGGTTCAGATTGGACTCAGTTTCGCAAAGTTGTAGCAGTTTGTTGTTTTGTCACAAATATCTGACTTTGCAGTGTTGCTATGGCAACACCGTTGCGCCATTTGTTATCATAATAAGCACGCATCATCTTTCATGTGTTTTAAATGTTGTCACAAATTTTGAGTTTGATACGATTAACTATGTAAAAGTTATTACCGAAATTGTGTATTTGTTGTATTTTCTGTTACCACAAGGAGGCGCTGTGCTAAAAATTTACAGTTTTTCCACAGACTTCTTCAGCAATGGTCCATCATCAACCCTAGGTAATTTGGTTGGGAAGTGACCTTCTATCGCAAAGTTATAAGAGTTTGTTGCCTGTGGTGAAAAATAAAAATTTTCACCAACTTTGCCGGCCCCTTTCTCGTACGCCATGATACTTATTAAAAAGTTTTTAGCAACTTTAGATCCTCAACTTGTCCAAAGTGACCTCACCAAGTTTGAATGTGATCCCATGTAAGCTCTAGGACAAGTTCGTTCAAATACCGATGGTGCGAAATGGCCAAAATCGGCAAAAAATGAACTTTCAATCCAAGATGGCGGATTTCCTGTTCGTTTTAGAGCTTAGGCTTGCCTAGGTTTTTTGACCGTCCCGACCCAAGGAACGCGTGTACCAAGTTTCGTGCATGTACATTAAACGTGCTCCTCAGGACGACAAGTGTTAGGGGCTGGAGCAGTTATTTGCCCCGCCCACTTTCATTTTTTAACGCACATTCCCGGAAACACTAATAAACGTAAATTTTCACCAGGTCTGATGTGCTTGCAAAAATTGGTGAGTTTTGGGGCATGTTCAGGGCCTCAAAAAGGCGATTCATTTAGAGGAAAAATAATAATAACTAGTACCGCAAGCGGTAATCAACGGGTTCGAGCTTGACGGCTCGCGGGTCTCCCTGCGCCCACCTCGCCGTGCGAGACGTCTGGCTCATCTTCCGTTCATTCACCGCTTGCGGCAGTAGTAATTTTCAGCTTAGACTATTTTCAGCGTCCATGTGCTAAGTTAGATGGCACTTCCTGTTTAAAATGGCCGACTTCCTGTTTGGTGAAAGGTGTGTCCGTAAACGTGTTCAGGGACGTTCCTTTGACTCACATATCAAGTTTTGTGAAGATTGGAAAATGTTAGACTTGACTTCCTGTTTCGGGAGTTCTACTTCCTGTAGGGAGGTTATCCTTTACAGCACATATGTCAGAATCAAGGCCCGTGAATGAGTTATGTCTGCCAGCGGGATGATTTTGAATTACTATTAAAACCGGCTTGCACTATTATGTGCCCTCAGCACCATAATACTACAAATCCCAAGATGCACTGCGAGTGCGATCCCGTGTCATCATTCATGAACAGCATCACAGTCACAGTGGAGGACTAAACATTGCTGTCATTTTTCATCTCCCTCTCCCCCAAATAGACAAATAGAAAAGTAGCCGGTGAAAACAGGGTTTTCAAGACAGGTGGGAGGCAGAATAATGTTCACCGAAGTAAAAGGAAAGCCTGTGTGTCTTGTGTGTGGAGACAGTGTGTCGTTATGAAAGAATATAACTTAAGAAGGCACTATGAAACTTGCAACTGTTTTGCACTTTTCAAGTTTGCATTAACTTCTAATTTTATTATAAAAGCCAAACATTGGTGAGGATCAGAGCAGCACACTGATTTGTTTTGTAACATGCTGTTTCATTTTTGCATTTATCTTGCCATTGAGCTTTGAAGGAAAATAACATTTTGCTGTTTACCTGTTAAAAAGAAGAAGGAAAAATGTTTTCAATTTGTTACTGAAAGAGCCTTAAGAAAATATTGCAACTGATTTTATTTATATTTTTCTTAATTTAATTTAATTTAATTTAATTTAAATTAATTTAATGATTGAGAGCAATATAGGCTTTTGTATTGGTATTGGTTCAATATGTGCAGTAATTGCAAGTTTTAATAAATATTTAACCCTCCACCTGTACCATTTTTTTTTATTTTGGCCCCCCGTGTATTTGACTTTGGCATTACTGCTTTACAGACATGTTCCGGACGGGTCTGAGGTCTCATGTATCAAGTTTCAAGTGGATACAACAATCCCAATTAGAGCAGCATGAGAAACTGT